>NC_092341.1:43085000-43310000 GCF_046630445.1 Rutidosis leptorrhynchoides | reverse complement strand
TGCCTTTCCCAAGTAAACTCGGGTCCCCTTTTGGCATTCCAACGGACCTTAACGATCGGGATTCTACTTTGTTTTAGCGTCTTGACGGAGGTGTCCACAATTTCAACCGGTTCCTTTACAAAATAAAGTTTGTCATCAATAGTAAGCTCCTCGAGAGGGATAACGATATCGGGTTTGGCAAGGCACTTCTTCAAATTTGATACATGGAAAGTAGGATGAACGGAGCTCAGTTGAGGCGGAAGATCTAAACGATAAGCAACGGTTCCAACACGCTCTAAAATTTTGAAAGGACCAATATACCGCGGATTTAGCTTCCCGCGTTTCTCGAAATGGATTACACCTTTCCAAGGTGCGACTTTTAACATTACGCGATCACCGACTTGGAATTCGAGGTCGTTGCATCTTTTGTCGGTATAGCTCTTTTAACGACTACGGGCCGTCCTAAGCCCATCTCGGATTTGAACGATCTTCTCGGTTGTTTCATGAATGTGTTCGGGTCCGGTGATCTGTGTGTCGCCTACTTCGGCCCAACAAAGAGGAGAACGACATTTTCGGCCATACAAAGCTTCGAAAGGTGCGGCGTTGATACTCGCGTGGTAACTATTATTGCAAGAGAATTAGACGAGAGGCAAGTGCTTGTCCCAAGCTTTTCTGAAATTGATAACACAAGCTCGTAACATGTCTTCCAAGGTTTGAATTGTGCGTTCGCTTTGTCCGTCGGTTTGTGGATGATATGCGGTGCTCATGTCTAAACGCGTTCCCAACGCTTCTTGTAAATTATGCCAAAATCTAGAAACAAAACGGCCATCTCGGTCGGAAATAATCGATAAAGGCACACCGTGACGGGCTACGATCTCTTTAATGTAGAGTTGTGCAAGTTTCTCCATTTTTCGGTTTCCTTCATGGCTAGGAAGTGGGCGGATTTGTTGAGACGGTCTACAATAACCCAAATAGTATCATAACCGCTCGCCGTTCTTGGTAGTTTTGTGATAAAATCCATCGTTATTCTCTCCCACTTCCATTGTGGGATTTCGGGTTGTTGAAGTAGTCCGGACGGTCTTTGATGTTCGGCCTTAACTTTGGAGCAAGTTAGGCACTTTCCAACATAAGTAGCAACGTCCCTTTTAATGTTCGGCCACCAATATTGTTCTTTGAGGTCGTGGTACATCTTATTGGCACCAGGGTGAATTGAATACCTTGACTTATGGGCTTCGTCTAAAATAAGGCTTCGTAAGTCCCCATAACTAGGCACCCAAATTCTTCCGGCGAAATATCGAAGTCCGGTCTCCTTAACTTCGAATCGAGAGGTGAGGACGTTCAAGTGTTCGAGAGAGATGTTTTCATCCTTGAGAGCCTCGTCTTGGGCTACACAAATTTGACTATTGAGATTGGTGTGGATGGTGATGTTTAAAGCTCGGACACGAAGTGGTACCATTCTTTCCTTTTGACTTAAGGCATCGGCTACTACATTCGCCTTTCCGGGATAGTAATGAAGCTCACAATCGTAATCAATTAAAGTTTTAATCCACCGTCATTGTCGCATGTTTAGTTGTTTTTGGTCGAAGATGTGTTGGAGGCTTTTGTGATCGGTGAAGATAGTGCTCTTGGTTCCATAAAGATAGTGTATCCACATTTCAAGTGCAAAGACAACGACTCCGAGTTCGAGATCATGTGTCGTGTAGTTCCGTTCATGAATTTTTAGTTGTCGCGAGGCATAAGCAATGATTTTATTTCGTTGCATTAATACACACCCAAAACCATGTTTCGAGGTATCGTAATATACGACAAAATCATCATTGCCTTCGGAGAGTGACAAGATAGGAGCGGTGGTTAGCTTTGTCTTCAAGATTTGAAATGCGGACTCTTGTTCTGTTGCCCAAATGAATTTATTTCCCTTGTGAGTTAACGCGGTTAGAGGACGAGCAACCAAGGAGAAATCTTTGATGAATCTACCATAGTATCCGGCAAGACCCAAGAATTGACGAATGTGAGTAGGAGTAGTAGGAGTTTCCCATTTGCTGATGGCTTCAATTTTTGCGGGATCGACTTTAATACCTTGATCACTTACAACATGACCAAAAAATTGAACTTCCTTCAACCAAAATTCACACTTGGAGAATTTGGTATAGAGTCGTTCTTGTCTCAAGAGTTCAAGCACAAGTCGGAGATGTTGTTCGTGTTCTTTTCGCTTTTAGAATAGACCAAAATATCATCGATGAACACGATAACGAATTTGTCGAAGTATGATTTGCACACGCGGTTCTTAAGATCCATGAACACCGCCGGTGCGTTAGTTAGACCAAATGGCATTACAAGAAATTTATAACTACCATAACGAGTCCGGAAAGTGGTTTTAGAGACATCTTCCCCCTTAACCCTTAGTTGATGATAACCCGAGCAGAGATCAATTTTTGAATATACGCATGATCCTTGCAGTTGATCAAAGAGGTCGTCGATGCGTGGAAGAGGATATCAGTTCTTAACCGTCAATTTGTTTAGTTCACGATAATCAATGCACATTCGTAGGGATCCATCTTTCTCCTTAACGAATAAAATCGGAGCGCCCCATGGTGAATGGCTAGGTTGGATAAAACCACGGTCATGTAGTTCTTGGATTTGACTTTGCAATTCTTACATTTTTGATGGAGGTGGAAGACCCGACAATTCGTCGGGAAAAACATCGGATAAGTCACTAACAATTGGCACATCATCGATATGCTTCTCAACGGTCTCGACTTTCTTAACGTGGGCTAGAATCGCGAAACAACCTTTACGAAGGTATTTTTTGACTTTAAGGCATGAGACGAGGTTGAGTCCGGTACAACTCTTATCGCCATAGACGATCAAGGGTTCACCATTCTTGATATTAATTTGAATCGCTTTAAGATCACAAAGGATATGAGATTTCGTTTTGGCTAACCAATCCATACCAATGATTACATCGAAACTCCCTAGTTCTATAGGTATCAAGTCAATTTTAAACTCTTTACCCATTAAGTTTAACGCACACCCCCGATAAAATTTGTCGGCACTCAATAATTTCTCGTTGGCCACTTCAATGGTATAAGTAGTATCTAGTGGGATTGGTGGAGAGCTATAAGAATGAGTCAAAGTTTTGGATACCAAACTCTTATCGGCACCCGAATCTAATAAGCAAGAGACATAATAATTGTTGAGAAGAAACGTACCCGTGACTAGTTCATTATCATCTCGGGCTTCCTCGATATTGATGTTGAAAGCTCGACCGCGTGTATTGGGGTTAGCTTTCTTCTTTGGGCATGCATTCTAATAATGACCCGGTTGGCCACACTCATAGAAAACACCCGGTTTTGGTGCATTGGGCCCCTTTTGAGCAACGGGGGTGGTATTTCTACAATCATGGGACAAATGGCCACTTCTTTGGCACTTGATGCAAAACGGCCTTCCACATTCACCCAAATGATGTTTGTGGCACTTGTTGTAATACGGAAAAATTTTGACATAACCTTTCTTGCCGTCGGAAGTGAAAGGCTTTTTGGTGAAGGTGTTGTTGTTGTAGTTGCTTGATGGAGTGGCTTCCCATTTTCTTTTGTTGCCACCCAATTTATCCTCGACCTTAGGTTTCATCCACCGTTTCTATCAATTTGGGGGCCATCTTCAAATCTTCTTGATGATTAGCTGTTTTGGATGACATTACCCCGTGTTTGATGCTCTTTGGAAGACCATCCATGTAAAGTTCAACCCTTAGAGACTCGGGGTTCACAAGGTTTGGGCACATCAAGGCTAGTTCGGAAAATCGTTGATTATAGGCATTGAGATCGTTTTCGACAGCTTTTAAAGTTCTTAGCTCTTGTTCGAGCCTTCGGGTTTCTTCACGAGGAAAATATTCGATGATCATCTTTTCCCTTAAATCGGCCCAAGATAGGGCGTGAGCTTCATCGGTACCCACCGATTGTACATAGGTGTTCCACCAAGTGAGCGCGACACCAGCGAAAGTGTGAGTGGAGTACTTGACCTTGTCTTGGTCCCGACAACCGCTTATGCTAAAGACGGCTTCCGTTTACTCAAACCATCGGGTGAGCACAACCGGTCCTCCAGTTCCATCGAAAGTGTGAGGTTTTCACCCCATGAAAGCTTTATAGGAGCATCCCTCGTTTGAATTACCAGCTCCATTGTTGTTGTTGTTGTTGTTGTTATTGTGGTTGTGGTTGTTGTTATTGTTATTGTTGTTGGATGAGTGACCGGCCATGGCCACATCTACGGTGGTGGCTATCATTCGTTGAAGAGCTTGTTCGGGAGTTTCATTGCGTGGTACGTGACGAGGAGGCATTGTTCCTTCAAAACACAAGAATATCGTTGATTAGTATTCTGAATAATACTAACCGTGATATGGAATGAGGATAAAGAGAAAATTTTCCTTGAAGCGCCTTAAATTCTTTATGTCATAATGTCGGAACGTTCATATGAGTCACTGTAATATAATCCCGGAAATTATATTACCCTAATTCATATGTGCATTCGACATTATTTCACTAAGTCAAGGTGGCATGTCAATCAAATTAAATAACGTGAGATTAAGATGGAATAAAAGTTAGATATGAATAGAAGAGTTCGAGTATAAATGCATAAGTAGTCAAGTAATTCCTACTTCAAGTCTATATGCCGGTTGTAGTCTAGACTCACTAATGTACCCTATGACTCGGGGTCGACATCAATGAACTCTAAATCCCTACAACCAGCACTCTGATACCATCTGTAGCGACCCGGCAAAATCGTCATTGACGGCGCCATCTACTTAGGTCCCGTTACGTGGTCATAAGTCTTTAAAACAACATTTGACCAAAAATATGTCGCATTCATTTCAAAAGTAAGGATGTTTCAAGGTTTACAAAGTAGTTCAACGACTAGTTACATTACAACATTTAAAGTACAATTGAAACATATGCGACATAATTTAAAGTAAGTCAAAAGACGCTCCAAGTATGCATGTATACTCGACATCCAAGCAAGTATCAAAAAGTATAGTGCGGAAGCATGTATCACCTAGTATTCATGGACCTGAGAAAAACATAGAAAATCTGTCAACGAAAAACGTTGGTGAAATCATAGGTGTATTTGCAAGGTATGTTTTTGAACCACAAGATTTAGTATAAAGTGAATATCAAGCATATACATCCCAAAAGATGTTATTTGTATCACGAGAACCCAATTACCAAAGCTTAACTGAATCTTACCACTGTATAATAGTGTTAGAACCTACACTATATACCGAAAATACGTTTCATCCATCTGGATAAGGGTTCGTCAAACCCGTATGGCCACACAACATAAGTTCACGCTTACACCCTACAAGTGTAACTGATGATAATTGGACTTGAGGATTTTTGTTATAACTCGTATGTATCTTTGCTTTCGTATTTGTGTTCAAAGTATAAAAGTATAAATCGTTTATGTTTTCTCATCCCACGTATAAGTATAAAAGAGTAAAAGTGGGACTATGATCTCACCTTGAGTGCACGAATGTAAATGTACTTCACAAAGTAAACGTGTGCAAGAAAGAATGCTAGTCTCGACCTAAACAATAGGTTGTATCAATATCGGTACGCATGAAGTTGGTCAAAGTGTTTAATTAGTCCTATGGCTCGTTACGACTCAATTATATAGCATGTGAATCACGTTGTCAAGTTTCATGCAAGATACAAGTATAAAAGCAAGTTAGAACGATTGCATACGTATTTGGTTAGGTTTGACTAAAAGTCAAACTTGGTCAAAGTCAACGGGGTCGGGTCGGGTATCCGAAAATTTTCCCATTATGAGAATTCATATATGAGCATGTTATCCAAATTTCATGTTAATCGGAGTTGCGGTTAAGCGGGAAAAAGTTTGTGAAAAATAAAACAACCAAGAAATTTAGCCTGGGGATATGCGCGGCGCGCGAAGGAGTGCGCGGCGCACAGTTAGGCGTGGAACCTGGTCAGAAGTAGTCTAAGGGGGTTAAGCATCTGAACTTCACATTTGCGGGGCGCAAAGGTATGCGCAGCGCGCATTGCTGGAAAAAAAAATGTTGTTTGCAATATTTGTTAAGTCTCGAACCAAAACTCAATTCAACATAACTCATGAACCGAAAACATTCAAAATGCATGCCATACATCGTTGGAGAGGTAATTTAAAGAGGAACACAACTAAACACATTTTATCAATTAAAAACATCATTGATATAATCGAATTTCCATATTAAATGACCAACTAATGCTCATCATTAATACTTCAAGTTCATAAATGCACATTTATGATCCGGGAATTAAATGCACACATATAATACACCGTTTCGTAGGTAATTATGCATAAAACACAACTAAACACTTACAACCAACATTGCTAAGCATTCAATGCATCAAAAGTTCATTTTACTTCTACCAAACCCTAACTCAAAATCATAAATTTAACAATTATGTTTATGAAGCTTTTCCATGTCAACCTACATACCAAATTGAAGCTAGTGATGCTAGTAACACATTTAATACATGCACTTTTAACATCTAACAACATTTAAGCAATCAAATCACAAGATCAAACACACCAAATTGAAGTTCATGCTAGTTACTCAAAATAACAAGATCTAGCATATAAATCACATATTCATGTTAGACTCGAGCCATAGACACTAACTAACACTTTTATAAGTTAAAATCATCAAGAACACAAAATCAAGTGTTTTTACAAAGTTACCCAAATGTGATGAAGTTGGTATGGATTCGAAGAGGAAGATGTAAGGATTTCAAATATGTAAATTGTTTTGATGTTTGCTTCCTTGAAATGATTTAGATGATGATTCTTTGTATTGGGAGTTTGAGAGAAAATGGTGAAAGTATTAAGAAAAATGAAAAAGGAGGTGGATAATGAATGATGGAGATGCCATGGTTGACTAGTTGACCTAGTCAAGGCTTTGGCATCTTGGCAAGTTTAGTCCCTCAAGTTTAAAAGCGGGTGCGTGAATTACCTAAACGAGATATTTTAAAACGCGTATTAACGGAAGATGTTATAATTATATAGCGGAAGGTAACAGAAAAATACGGGATGTTACATTACCTACTCCTTAAAAGAAATTTCGTCCCGAAATTTAAGTAGGCGTAGTAATCGTTGTTTCTCCCTCGAGATCTTGCGTTTCCAAATTCGCGAATAAATGAGGGTACTTCTTTTGCATTTGATCTTGCCTTTCCCAAGTAAACTCGGGTCCCCTTTTAGCATTCCAACAGACCTTAACGATCGGGATTCTACTTTGTTTTAGCGTCTTGACGGAGGTGTCCACAATTTCAACCGGTTCCTCCACAAAATAAAGTTTGTCATCAATAGTAAGCTCCTCGAGAGGGATAACGATATCGGGTTTGGCAAGGCACTTCTTCAAATTTGATACATGGAAAGTAGGATGAACGGAGCTAAGTTGAGGCGGAAGATCTAAACGATAAGCAACGGTTCTGTAAGACCCGTGTATTTTTATTGTATATAATGCGTAAATAGTAAACCGGGGTGTAGAGTTTTCGTTATGTTGTAAAATGGAAGAAGTAGCTGAAACAGACCATATGCGCGCCGCGCAGATAGGGGCGCGCCGCGCAGATCCTATCTGCCAGCTCATTTTTGCTTTTAATTAAATGGAAACGAGGGTATTTTGGTAAATGCACTTTAGAGCCAAATTTAATGCCTTTGGATCAGTTTTGGGAGTTCATTAATCACTCCCACAACCACCAACACTTATCCAAATTGATTTTAGTGAGAGAGTGAGTTTTAGAGAGGGAAAGCTCACTTTGAAGAGGAAGAAGAGGGTTTCTTGCTAAAGTCCAAGTTCTAAAGTTGTTCATCTCGTCAATTGCTACATCTTGATAGTTGTGGTATGCCTTAACTTTCAATTCTTGTTTTGATTTCGTGTATGGGTTAGGGTTTGAGTTAGTGTTACTCATAAAACCCATTTGTTGGTAAATTTGGGGGTTCTTGGGTAAATTGGGTCATGTAGACTCAATTATGTGTAAGCTAAGGTTTTAAATGTATTAATTGTTGTTATGAAACCCTAATTGGCTAATAATTTGCTAGAACACCTTAAAGAAGTGAAAATGGGTGTGATTTGGGTATAAATGACCCAAAATGGGTGTATTGACTTTTATTGAGTCAAACGGGTCAAAATGGACCAAGATTGGTTAACGTTATTAGTGTTTTGTGTTAAAACCTAGTGATTTAAAGTGTATGAAGGCCTTGAGTGCCAAGAGTTAGGGTTTTTGGTAAGAATGACCCAAATTAGGGTTAAGTGTCAAAATGGGTCAAGATGACCTAGGATGGTGTGTGTTATGAGATTAGGCCAAGTTGACTGATTAATTATATGCTTGTGAAATAGGTACGTTACCTTGGAATTCAAGCTTGGTTTAATAATCACCGAAGGTTTAAGGTGAGTGGAATAATTATGCGTATGTGTATATAATGTATTTATTTGTGTTGCGTGAATGTGGCATTGTCGCGGTGTTCAAGACACCACATTCTAGGTAACGAGTAGTATTGTCGCGGTGTTTAAGGCACTACTCATTGTGTAATTGACTTGTGGTATTGTCGCGGTGTTTAAGACGCCACAATGTCATGGGAGTGGAAGTGTCGCGGTGTTCAAGACACCACTCATTGTATTGAATGAAGTGTGGATTCGTCGCGGTGTTTAAGACGCCACATTGTTGTAAGGGTGAGTTAGTCGCGGTGTTTAAGACATCACCCGGGGACTAGTGATTACGCGGTGTGTAAGTAACACTAGTGGATGTTATGAACTCCAACGGTCTTGTAAGTACCGTTTCCCTTGTTCGAACCGGTTAACCAAGGTTGCGTGAATTATGTAGTGAAAGTGCTTAATTATGAATCGTATGCTATTGTATTATTAGCTACTTGTGGAATTGCGGATATTGGTATATGCATATTATTGTTGCATGATTGTCGAATTGTTGATCCCGCGTATGAGGTTGCGTAAGTGATGCAAGTAGGTAGATTATATATGTATATGTATAATTATTATGCTCACTAAGCTTTGCTTACCCTCTCGTTGTTTACCTTTTTATAGGTTCGTGTGTGGATAAGGGTAAGGGCATTACCTTGGATTGAGTTTCCCGCTTCGATGATTAAGAAGCGCTTTTGGTTTTGGCTTGGAGTTTGACCGAGACTTGGGTAGTTTAACCCCAAACACCATGCTCGTTGTGTCGTTTGGCAATTAAACTTTTGTGGTCGAAACTCTAATTTGTATTAAACTTGTATTCTTACACTTAGTGGAAATTTGGGCACGTGTGGGCCCCACTTTGTAAAACTCGCTCAAACCTTAGTTATGTGCTAGTTTTACATATATTAATGTACGGATAAAAGCGTTTTGGCTAAATGTGTCGGGAAGTCGCTCATCTTTTTCGCATTAAAGGCAACCGGCAACAGCCAGCTTTTGCGCGGCGCGCAAGCTGGGGCGCGCGGCGCGCAAACAGTCTTCCAGCAAAAAAAAATTTTTTGCTAAAATTTAACGAGGTTTAGTCGGTGGTTGGTTTGGGTTGTCACAAGTGGTATCAGAGCATGGTCTAAGGGATTTAGGTGACTTGAGATAGGCGCCTAGACTTAGACTTATGTGTGTGCATTGTGCGGACTTGTAAGACTTTGGGTCGGACCGGGTCTTGGTTAGCGCATAGGTTTATATGAACTAATCATGCGTTATTGTTTGTGTTGTATAGCAATCATCGAGAGAAATGAACGTTGTACTAGCGAGTTAACGCGACGTGCTCGCGTAGTAATGATTAGCTACCCTTACTACGGGTGCAAATCGTGTCAAACAAGCGATGTACGACGATTGTCGAGCGAGATGGAGTGGTATGGTGTATATGTATATATGTGTCATGTCTTTAGTTTCGTTGTTTAATCTTTTCCGTTTTATAGAATGAAGATGAGAAACGGACACGACACCGATAATGGGGGCACGAGCGAGGACCCCGAGTTCACGGCCAAGGTTGAGGCCATCTTTCAACGCCAAAAGGCGGAGTTTCGCGAAGATGTTAAGAAGATGTTTTTAGAGACGATTGACGAACATGTCGTCACTATGGTTAAGGAGCAAATTAAGATTGCTCTTCAAGAAGAAAATGTGGGAAGGCGTGACTTTTTCTTCAAGAACTTTAAGGATGCTCAACCTCCTACTTTTGAGGGCGATAGGGACCCACTCAAGAGTGCCCGATTCATCTCCGATATGGAGGGGGCTTTCCGTACTTGTGAGTGCCCTCCCGATAAAAAGACTAGGTATGGTTGTAGCATGTTACGGGGTGATGCGAAGTTATGGTGGGATGCAAAGATCCAACTCTATGGTGAAGAACAATGTATGGACTTCACTTGGGACGAATTTAAAGAGGAGTTCTTCGATGAGTACCGAACTTCGGCCGATCTTACAAGGCTTAAGGACGAGCTACGTACCTTGAGGCAAGGGTCGATGGACTTGAACACTCTCAAATCCGTGTTCTTGTCCAAGACGCAATTTTGCCCGGAGTATGTCGGGAATGATAAAATGTTGAAAGAAGATTTCTATCGAACCTTGAATGATAGTTATCAAGAAAAGATTAGTGTGAATGTGGTGAAGAGCTTCGATGAATTGTTTAATATGGCAAAAGGGTTTGAAGCGCTTGTGTTGAGGAAGAGGAAGTTTGAAGGTTCGAGTCATTCAAATTTTTCAAGCAAGAAGTCAAAGAAAGGCGCAACCGAGAGTGTGGGGAGTGTGAAGAAGGGTGCTTCGGGGGATTTCCCCTATTCTTGTCATAATTGTGGGCGAAGGGGGCACATGGCCCGTGATTGCACCAAACCATCTTCTACTACCAAATTCACTTGCTACAATTGTGGGAAAGAAGGACACAAGAAACCCGAGTGTCCCGAGTTGCGTAATGATAATACTAAACGAATCGAGAAGGCGGCGGGTACGGCTAGGGGTCGTAACTACTTGATGTCTAATAAAGAAGCTAAACAATCCAATGAAGTCGTTTCAGGTACTTTCATGGTTAACTCTAATCCGGCTCGGATACTTTTTGATAGTGGTGCTAATTTGTCTTTCGTATCTCCAAGATTTGTGCCTAAGTTAAGTAAACCGCTAGTAAAGTTGAGTCGTCCGGTAGAAGTTGAAATAGCGGATGGCAAGACGGCACTAGTGGTTGATGTGTGTAAAAATTGCAATGTTGTGTTTGGCGCCGAAAGTTTCGAAATTGATCTTATTCCGATGACTTTGGGTGATTTTGATGTAGTCGTTGGTATGGATTGGCTCGATCGTTATAGAGCTGATATTGCATGCCACGACAAGTTTATTCGTGTAAAGACCCCAAGTGGGGGAGAGATGATTATTCATGGTGATAAACGAAGGAGATCGGTGCCGATATGCACTTTTGCTCGGGCACGACGTCACGTTATTACCGGTGGTATGGCTTTCCTTGCTCATGTTGTCGACACTCGTAATGAGCCACCACCTATTCGTGAAATTCCGGTAGTTAATGAGTTTGAAGATGTCTTTCCGGATGAGTTACCGGGTGTTCCGGCGGAAAGACAAGTAGAATTTCGCATCGAGTTGGTTCCGGGGGCTACCCCCATTGCTAAAACTCCTTATCGTTTAGCACCAACGGAGATGCAAGAGTTATTGAATCAAATTCAAGAATTGCTCGAGAAGGGTTTTATCCGACCGAGTGCTTCGCCATGGGGCGCTCCGGTCTTATTTGTGAAGAAGAAAGACGGTAGTATGCGTATGTGCATTGATTACCGTGAGTTGAATAAAGTGACGATCAAGAATCGTTATCCACTACCTAGGATCGACGATTTGTTTGATCAACTTCAAGGCGCAACGTATTTCTCTAAGATCGACATACGGTCCGGCTATCACCAAATGCGGGTCCGTGAGGAAGATATTGAGAAAACGGCTTTCCGACGCGTTACGGGCATTATGAATTTGTAGTTATGCCCTTCGGTCTTACGAATGCACCGGCAGCATTCATGGATCTTATGAACCGGGTGTGCCAACCTATGTTGGACAAGTCGGTTATTGTGTTCATTGACGACATACTAGTCTACTCGAAAAGTATGCACGAACATGAACGTCACTTGCGTGAAGTTTTGAAGACGCTAAGAAAAGAGAAGTTGTATGCAAAGTTCTCTAAATGTGAATTTTGGCTAAGGGAGGTTCAATTCCTTGGTCACATTGTGAACGAAAGCGGTATCCAAGTGGATCCGGGGAAGATTGAGACGGTGAAGAGTTGGGGACGACCGACTACGCCCACGGAGATCCGAAGTTTTCTCGGATTGGCCGGTTATTATCGTCGGTTTATCCAAGACTTTTCTAAGATTGCTTCTCCATTAACAAAGTTGACGAGGAAGAGTGCTAAGTTCAATTGGGAAAACGAGCAAGAAATTGCTTTTCAATTATTGAAAGAGAAGTTGTGTCAAGCTCCGGTGTTAGTGTTACCGGAAGGCGTCGAAGACATGGTGGTTTATTGTGATGCTTCCTTAAATGGGCTCGGGTGCGTTCTTATGCAAAGGGGTAAAGTCATTGCTTATGCCTCTCGGCAATTAAAGGAACACGAAACGAGGTACCCGACTCATGATCTTGAAATGGCGGCGGTTGTGCATGCGTTGAAAATTTGGCGCCATTACTTGTATGGTGTCAAGTGTACGATATATTCGGATCATAAGAATTTGAAACATCTTTTTACTCAAAGAGATTTGAATTATCGTCAACGTAGATGGATGGATGTGGTGAAGGATTTTGATTGTGAGATACTTTACCATCCGGGTAAGGCGAATGTGGTCGCGGATGCGTTAAGTCGGAAGACTCAACATCCGGCGATACGTGTAGCATCGTTACGTTTGATTATCACTAATGACTTTCTTGAAAAGATGGGTGAAGACCAAATAGAGGCTTATGTTCACGATAAGCACGCGGAACGAATTGTGGGCCAATCGGAGTTCATTACAATGGGCCCGCGGGGTTTATTGTCGTTTCAGGGAAGGGTGTGGGTGCCTAAGGCGGGTGATTACCGACGGGTGTTACTCGATGAAGCACATAAGTCGAAATATTCCATTCATCCGGGCGCGACGAAAATGTATCATGACTTGAAGAAAGATTATTGGTGGCCGGGCATGAAACGCGATGTTGTAAAATACGTTGAACGATGTGTTACTTGTTTGCAAGTTAAAGCCGAGCATCAAAAGCCGTATGGTAAGTTGCAACCGTTAGAGATCCCGAAATGGAAATGGGAGCACATTACCATGGATTTCATCACTAAATTACCTAAGACGGCGAGAACTCAATATGATTCGATTTGGGTGATCGTGGACCGGTTGACGAAAAGCGCTTTGTTTCTTCCTATTAAAGAAGCAATATCGTCGGAGGCCTTGGCTAAGTTGTTTATCAAGGAAGTGGTCTCGCGACATGGCGTTCCTATATCTATTATTTCGGATCGAGATACCCGTTTTACATCTCGATTTTGGGAAAAGTTTCACGAAGATATGGGTACACAATTAAAGTTGAGCACGGCGTATCATCCTCAAACGGACGGTCAAACCGAACGTACGAACCAAACTTTGGAAGATATGTTACGGGCGTGCATTATCGATTTCGGTGGTAGTTGGGATGAGCATCTACCTTTGGTGGAATTTTCGTACAATAATAGTTTTCATACTAGTATCGGGATGCCACCGTACGAGATGCTTTATGGTCGAAGGTGTCGAACTCCCATTTGTTGGGGAGAAGTGGGACAAAGGGAAATCGGGAGTACCGATTTGGTTCTAGAGACGAATAACAAGATTGATATTATCCGGGAGCATTTGAAAAAGGCTCAAGATAGGCAAAAGTCGTATGCCGATAAACGTAGACGGACGATCGAATTCCAAGAGGGCGACATGGTCATGCTTAAGGTTTCGCCATGGAAGGGTATTATTCGATTTCGAAAACGGGGAAAGTTAGGTCCTCGGTATATTGGGCCGTTTAAAGTTTTGGCTCGTGTTGGTGAAGTTGCATATCGATTGGAATTGCCCGAAGAGCTTGCGGGGATCCATAATACGTTTCATGTTTCTCACCTCCGTAAGTGTCTTGCGGACGATTCCTCATGGATGCCTTTAGATGAGATCGAACTAAACAATAAGTTGGAGTATATTGAAGAGCCGATTGCCATACTTGATGAGAAGGTCAAACGATTGAGACATAAGGAGGTTAGGACCTACAAAGTTCAATGGCGACGGAATAAAGGTTCCGAGTTTACATGGGAGCCCGAAGAGTTTGTGTTGGTGTATCTTCCCGCTTGTCATGCGGCTTGGATTGCGAGGACGCAATCCGAATAAGTGGGGGAGAGTTGTAAGACCCGTGTATTTTTATTGTATATAATGCTTAAATAGTAAACCGGGGTGTAGAGTTTTCGTTATGTTGTAAAATGGAAGAAGTAGCTGAAACAGACCATATGCGCGCCGCGCAGATAGGGGCGCGCCGCGCAGATCCTGTCTGCCAGCTCATTTTTACTTTTAATTAAATGGAAACGAGGGTATTTTGGTAAATGCACTTTAGAGCCGAATTTAATGCCTTTGGATCAGTTTTGGGAGTTCATTAATCACTCCCACAACCACCAACACTTATCCAAATTGATTTTAGTGAGAGAGTGAGTTTTAGAGAGGGAAAGCTCACTTTGAAGAGGAAGAAGAGGGTTTCTTGCTAAAGTCCAAGTTCTAAAGTTGTTCATCTCGTCAATTGCTACATCTTGATAGTTGTGGTATGCCTTAACTTTCAATTCTTGTTTTGATTTCGTGTATGGGTTAGGGTTTGAGTTAGTGTTACTCATAAAACCCATTTGTTGGTAAATTTGGGGGTTCTTGGGTAAATTGGGTCATGTAGACTCAATTATGTGTAAGCTAAGGTTTTAAATGTATTAATTGTTGTTATGAAACCCTAATTGGCTAATAATTTGCTAGAACACCTTAAAGAAGTGAAAATGGGTGTGATTTGGGTATAAATGACCCAAAATGGGTGTATTGACTTTTATTGAGTCAAACGGGTCAAAATGGACCAAGATTGGTTAACGTTATTAGTGTTTTGTGTTAAAACCTAGTGATTTAAAGTGTATGAAGGCCTTGAGTGCCAAGAGTTAGGGTTTTTGGTAAGAATGACCCAAATTAGGGTTAAGTGTCAAAATGGGTCAAGATGACCTAGGATGGTGTGTGTTATGAGATTAGGCTAAGTTGATTGATTAATTATATGCTTGTGAAATAGGTACGTTACCTTGGAATTCAAGCTTGGTTTAATAATCACCGAAGGTTTAAGGTGAGTGGAATAATTATGCGTATGTGTATATAATGTATTTATTTGTGTTGTGTGAATGTGGCATTGTCGCGGTGTTCAAGACACCACATTCTAGGTAACGAGTAGTATTGTCGCGGTGTTTAAGGCACTACTCATTGTGTAATTGACTTGTGGTATTGTCGCGGTGTTTAAGACGCCACAATGTCATGGGAGTGGAAGTGTCGCGGTGTTCAAGACACCACTCATTGTATTGAATGAAGTGTGGATTCGTCGCGGTGTTTAAGACGCCACATTGTTGTAAGGGTGAGTTAGTCGCGGTGTTTAAGACATCACCCGGGGACTAGTGATTACGCGGTGTGTAAGTAACACTAGTGGATGTTATGAACTCCAACGGTCTTGTAAGTACCGTTTCCCTTGTTCGAACCGGTTAACCAAGGTTGCGTGAATTATGTAGTGAAAGTGCTTAATTATGAATCGTATGCTATTGTATTATTAGCTACTTGTGGAATTGCGGATATTGGTATATGCATATTATTGTTGCATGATTGTCGAATTGTTGATCCCGCGTATGAGGTTGCGTAAGTGATGCAAGTAGGTAGATTATATATGTATATGTATAATTATTGTGCTCACTAAGCTTTGCTTACCCTCTCGTTGTTTACCTTTTTATAGGTTCGTGTGTGGATAAGGGTAAGGGCATTACCTTGGATTGAGTTTCCCGCTTCGATGATTAAGAAGCGCTTTTGGTTTTGGCTTGGAGTTTGACCGAGACTTGGGTAGTTTAACCCCAAACACCATGCTCGTTGTGTCGTTTGGCAATTAAACTTTTGTGGTCGAAACTCTAATTTGTATTAAACTTGTATTCTTACACTTAGTGGAAATTTGGGCACGTGTGGGCCCCACTTTGTAAAACTCGCTCAAACCTTAGTTATGTGCTAGTTTTACATATATTAATGTACGGATAAAAGCGTTTTGGCTAAATGTGTCGGGAAGTCGCTCATCTTTTTCGCATTAAAGGCAACCGGCAACAGCCAGCTTTTGCGCGGCGCGCAAGCTGGGGCGCGCGGCGCGCAAACAGTCTTCCAGCAAAAATTGTTTTTTTGCTAAAATTTAACGAGGTTTAGTCGGTGGTTGGTTTGGGTTGTCACAGGTTCCAACATGCTCCAAAATTTCGAAAGGACCAATATACCTTGGATTTAGCTTCCCGCGTTTCCCGAAATGGATTACACCTTTCCAAGGTGTGACTTTTAACATTACACGATCACCGACTTGGAATTTGAGGTCGTTGCGTCTTTTGTCGGTATAGCTCTTTTGACGACTACGGGCCGTCCTAAGCCTATCTCGGATTTGAACGATCTTCTCGGTTGTTTCATGAATGAGTTCGGGTCCGGTGATTTGTGTGTCATCTACTTCGGCCCAACAAAGAGGAGAACGACATTTTCGGCCATACAAAGCTTCGAAAGGTGTGGCGTTGATACTCGAGTGGTAACTATTGTTGTAAGAGAATTCGACGAGAGGCAAGTGCTTGTCCCAAGCTTTTCCGAATTCGATAACACAAGCTCGTAACATGTCTTCCAAGGTTTGAATTGTGCGTTCACTTTATCCGTCGGTTTGTGGATGATATGCGGTGCTCATGTCTAAACGCATTCCCAACGCTTCTTGTAAAGTACGCCAAAATCTAGAAACAAAACGGCCATCTCGGTCTGAAATAATCGATAATGGCACACCGTGACGGGCTACGATCTCTTTAATGTAGAGTTGTGCAAGTTTCTCCATTTTGTCGGTTTCCTTCATGGCTAGGAAGTGGGCGGATTTGGTGAGACGGTCTACAATAACCCAAATAGTATCATAACCGCTCGCCGTTCTTGGTAGTTTTGTGATAAAATTCATCGTTATTCTCTCCCACTTCCATTGTGGGATTTCGGGTTGTTGAAGTAGTTCGGATGGTCTTTGATGTTCGGCCTTGACTTTGGAGCAAGTTAGGCACTTTCCAACATAAGTAGCAACGTCCCTTTTAATGTTCGGCCACCAATATTGTTCTTTGAGGTCGTGGTACATCTTATTGGCACCGGGGTGAATTGAATACCTTGACTCATGGGCTTCGTCTAAAATAAGGCTTCGTAAGTCCCCATAACTAGGCACCCAAATTCTTCCGACGAAATATCGAAGTCCGGTCTCCTTAACTTCGAATCGAGAGGTGAGGACATTCAAGTGTTCGAGAGAGATGTTTTCATCCTTGAGAGCCTCGTCTTGGGCTACACAAATTTGACTATTGAGATTGGTGTGGATGGTGATGTTTAAAGCTCGGACACGAAGTGGCACCATTCTTTCCTTTCGACTTAAGGCATCGGCTACTACATTCGCCTTTCCGGGATGATAACGAAGCTCACAATCGTAATCAATTAAAGTTTCAATCCACCGTCGTTGTCGCATGTTTAGTTGTTTTTGGTCGAAGATGTGTTGGAGGGTTTTGTGATCGGTGAAGATAGTGCTCTTGGTTCCATAAAGATAGTGTCTCCACATTTCAAGTGCAAAGACAACGGCTCCGAGTTCGAGGTCATGTGTCGTGTAGTTCTGTTCATGAATTTTTAGTTGTCGCGAGGCATAAGCAATGACTTTCTTTCGTTGCATTAATACACACCCAAAACCATGTTTCGAGGCATCGCAATACACGAAAAAATTATCATTGCCTTCGGGGAGTGACAAGATAGGAGCGGTGGTTAGCTTTGTCTTCAAGATTTGAAATGCGGACTCTTGTTCGGTTGCCCAAATGAATTTCTTTCCCTTGTGAGTTAACGCGGTTAGAGGACGAGCAACCAAGGAGAAATCTTTGATGAATCTACAATAGTATCTGGCAAGACCCAAGAATTGACGAATGTGAGTAGGAGTAGTAGGAGTTTCCCATTTACTGATGGCTTCAATTTTTGCGGGATCGACTTTAATACCTTGATCACTTACAACATGGCCAAGAAATTGAACTTCCTTCAACCAAAATTCACACTTGGAGAATTTGGCATAGAGTCGTTCTTGTCTCAAGAGTTCAAGCACAAGTCGAAGATGTTGTTCGTGCTCTTCTTCGCTTTTAGAATAGACCAAAATATCATCGATGAACACGCTAACGAATTTGTCGAGGTATGGTTTGCACACGCGGTTCATAAGATCCATGAACACCATCGGTGTGTTAGTTAGACCAAATGGCATTACAAGAAATTCATAACTACTATAAAGAGTCCGGAAAGCAGTTTTGGAGACATCTTCCCCCTTAACCCTTAGTTGATGATAACCCAAGCGGAGATCGATTTTTGAATATACGCATGATCCTTGCAGTTGATCAAAGAGGTCGTCGATGCATGGAAGAGGATATTGGTTCTTAACCGTCAATTTGTTTAGTTCACGATAATCAATGCACATTCGTAGGGATCCATCTTTCTTCTTAACGAATAAAATCGGAGCGCCCCATGGTGAATGGCTAGGTTGGATAAAACCACGGTCATGTAGTTCTTGGATTTGACTTTGCAATTCTTGCATTTTGGATGGAGCAAGTCTATACAGTGCACGTGCTATGGGTGTGGCTCCCAGAATAAGATCGATTTGGAATTCTACCAGTCGATGAGGTGGAAGACCCGGCAATTCGTTGGGAAAAACATCGGAAAAGTCACTAACAATTGGCACATCATCGATATGCTTCTCATCGGTCTCGACTTTCTTAACATGGGCTAGAATCGCGAAACAACCTTCACGAAGGTATTTTTCGACTTTAAGACATGAGACGAGGTTGAGTCCGGTACAACTCTTATCACCATAGACGATCAAGGGTTCACCATTCTCGATAGGAATTTGAATCTCTTTAAGATCACAAAGGATGTGAGAATTCGTTTTGGCTAACCAATCCATACCAATGATTACATCGAAACTCCCTAGTTCTATAGGTATCAAGTCAATTTTAAACTCTTTACCCATTAAGTTTAACACACACCCCCGATAAAATTTGTCGGCACTCAATAATTTTTCGTTGGCCACTTCAATGGTATAAGTAGTTTCTAGTGGGAGTGGTGGATAGCTATAAGAATGAGTCAAAGTCTTGGATACAAAACTCTTATCGGCACTCGAATCGAATAAGCAAGAGACATAAGAATTGTTGAGAAGAAACGTACTCGTGACTAGTTCATTGTCATCTCGAGCTTCCTCGGTATTGATGTTGAAAGCTCGGTAGCGTGTATTAGGATTAGCTTTCTTCTTTGGGCACGCATTCCTATAATGACCCGGTTGGCCACACTCATAGCAAACACCCGGTTTTGGTGCATTGGGCCCCTTTTGAGCAACGGGGGCGGTATTTCTACAATCATGGGACAAATGGCCACTGCTTTGGCACTTGATGTAAAACGGCCTTCCACATTCACCCAAATGATGTTTGTGGCACTTGTTGCAATACGGAAAAATTCCGGCATAACCTTTCTTGCCATCGGAAGTGAAAGGCTTTTTGTTGAAGGTGTTGTTGTTGTAGTTGCTTGATGGAGTGGCTTCCTATTTTCTTTTGTTGCCACCCAATTTATCCTCAGCCTTAGGTGCCGGTACTACGATTTTGTCCACCATTTCTATCAATTTGCGGGCCATCTTCAAAGCTTCTTGATGATTAGCGGGTTTGGATGACATTACCCCGTATTTGATGCTCTTTGGAAGACCATCCATGTAAAGCTCAACCCTTAGAGACTCGGGGTTCACAAGGTTTGGGCACATCAAGGCTAGTTCGGAAAATTGTTGATTATAGGCATTGAGATCGTTTCCGACCGCTTTTAAAGTTCTTAGCTCTTGTTCGATCCTTCGGGTTTCTTCATGAGGAAAATATTCGATGATCATCTTTTCCCTTAAATCGGCCCAAGAGAGGGCGTGGGCTTCATCAGTACCCACCGATTGTACATAGGTGTTCCACCAAGTGAGCGCGACACCGGTGAAAGTGTGAGTGGAGTACTTGACCTTGTCTTGGTCCCGACAACCGCTTATGCTAAAGACTGCTTCCATTTGCTCAAACCATCGGGTGAGCACAACCGGTCCTCCAGTTCCATCGAAAGTGTGAGGTTTGCACCCCATGAAAGCTTTATAGGAGCATCCCTCGTTTGAATTACCGGCTCCATTGTTGTTGTTGTTGTGGTTGTTGTTATTGTTGTTATTGTTGGATGAGTGACCGGCCATGGCCGCATCTACGGTGGTGGCTATCATTCGTTGAAGAGCTTGTTCGGGAGTTTCATTGCGTGGTACGCGGCGAGGAGGCATTGTTCCTTCAAAACACAAGAATATCGTTGATTAGTATTCTCAATAATACTAACCGTGATATGGAATGAGGATACAGAGAAAAAATTTCCTTGACTCTCCTTAAATTCTTTATGTCATAATGTCGGAACGTTCATATGAGTCACTGTAATATAATCCCGGAAATTATATTACCCTAATTCATATGTGCATTCGACATTATTTCACTAAGTCAAGGTGGCGTGTCAATCAAATTAAATAACGTGAGATTAAGATGGAATAAAAGTTAGATATGAATAGAAGAGTTCGAGTATAAATGCACAAGTAGTCAAGTAATTCCTACTTCAAGTCTATATGCCGGTTGTAGTCTAGACTCACTAATGTACCCTATGACTCGGGGTCGACATCAATGAACTCTAAATCCCTACAACCAACGCTCTGATACCATCTGTAGCGAATCGGAAAAATCGTCATTGATGGCGCCGTCTACTTAGGTCCCGTTACGTGGTCATAAGTCTTAAAAACAACGTTTGACCAAAAATATGTCGCATTCATTTCAAAAGTAAGGATGTTTCAAGGTTTACAAAGTAGTTAAACGACTAGTTACATTACAACGTTTAAAGTACAATTGAAACATATGCGACGCAATTTAAAGTAAGTCAAAAGACGCTCTACGTATGCATGTATACTCGACATCCAAGCAAGTATCAAAAAGTATAGTGCGGAAGCATGTATGAAAGGACCCGTTCATATACATTATAAACGATTCACAATAGTTGATTACATCGCGAGGTATTTGACCTCTATATGATACGTTTTACAAACATTGCATTCGTTTTTAAAAGACAAACTTTCTTTACATTAAAAATTGACGGCATGCATACCATTTCATATTACATCCAACTATAATTGACTTAATATTAATCTTGATGAACTCAACGACTCGAATGCAACGTCTTTCAAAGTATGTCATGAATGACTCCAGGTAATATCCTTAAAATGAGCTAATGCACAGCGGAAGATTTCTTTAATACCTGAGAATAAACATGCTTAAAAGTGTCAACCAAAAGGTTGGTGAGTTCATAGGTTTATCATATCAATCATTTCAATATATTAATAGACCACAAGATTTCCGTTTATAAATATATGTACACTCGCAAGTGTATAAAAGTATTCTATAAGTTGTAGGCACCCGGTAACAAGCCTTAACGTTCATGTTTTACCCTCTGAAGTACACCAGATCAGGTGTGTTTAAAATAACCTCGAAGTACTAAAGCATCCCATAGTCAGGATGGGGTTTGTCAGACCCAATAGATCTATCTTTAGGATTCGCGCCTACCGTACATAGACAAGTAGTTTAATGTTACCAAGCTAAGGGTATATTTCTGGTTTAAACCCACATAGAATTAGTTTTAGTACTTGTGCCTATTTCGTAAAACATTTATAAATCAGCGCATGTATTCTCATAACATTGGCCCGTAATCATATCATAATGTATCTGATAATTCAATCATTTGATATTATCTCTTAATTCTGTCGATAAATATATCGAAACAAATACGTTCATGTAAAGTATCATATATATCAAATACTTTGTTAATGTTTTCAGTTATTATATATTATATATACATATCTATATACACATAATTGTTCATGAATCGTCGAACACGGTCAAAGGGTAATTGATTACATGAATGTAGTTCCAAACTTTTTGAGATTCAACATTACAAATTCTGCTTATCGTGTCGGAAACATATAAAGGTTAGGTTTAAATTTGGTCGGAAATTTTCGGGTCGTCACAATGTATCACCTCTTATTCATGGACCTGAGAAAAACATAGAAAATCTGTCAACGAAAAACGTTGGTGAAATCATAGGTGTATTTGTAAGGTATGTTTTTGAACCACAAGATTTAGTATAAAGTGAATATCAAGCATATACATCCCAAAAGATGTTATTTGTATCACGAGCACCCAATTACCAAAGCTTAACTGAATCTTACCACTGCATAATAGTGTTAGAACCTACACTATATATCGAAAATACGTTTCATCCATCTGGATGAGGGTTCGTCAAACCCGTATGGCCATGCAACATAAGTTCACGCTTACACCCTACAAGTGTAACTGATGATAATTGGACTTGAGGATTTTTGTTATAACTCGTATGTATCTTTGCTTTCGTATTTGTGTTCAAAGTATAAAAGTATAAATCGTTTATGTTTTCTCATCCCACGTATAAGTATAAAAGAGTAAAAGTGGGACTATGATCTCACCTTGAGTGCACGAATGTAAATGTACTTCACAAAGTAAACGTGTGCAAGAAAGAATGCTAGTCTCGACCTAAACAATAGGTTGTATCAATATCGGTACGCATGAAGTTGGTCAAAGTGTTCAATTAGTCCTATGGCTCGTTACGACTCAATTATATAGCATGTGAATCACGTTGTCAAGTTTCATGCAAGATACAAGTATAAAAGCAAGTTAGAACGATTGCATACGTATTTGGTTAAGTTTGACTAAAAGTCAAACTTGGTCAAAGTCAACGGGGTCAGGTTGGGTATCCGAAAATTTTCCCATTATGAGAAATCATATATGAGCATGTTATCCAAATTTCATGTTAATCGGAGTTGCGGTTAAGCGGGAAAAAGTTTGTGAAAAATAAAACAACCAAGAAATTTAGCCTGGGGATATGCGCGGCGCGCGAAGGAGTGCGCGGTGCGTAGTTAGGTGTGGAACCAGGTCAGAAGTAGTCTAAGGGGGTTAAGCATCTGAACTTCACATTTGCGCGGTGCGCAAAGGTATGCGCGGCGCGCATTGCTGGAAAAAAAATGTTGTTTGCAATATTTGTTAAGTCTCGAACCAAAACTCAATTCAACATAACTCATGAACCGAAAACATTCAAAACGCATGTCATACATCGTTGGAAAGGTAATTTAAAGAGGAACATAACTAAACACATTTTATCAATTAAAAACATCATTGAAATAATCGAATTTCCATATTAAATGATCAATTAATGCTCATCATTAATACTTCAAGTTCATAAATGCACATTTATGATCCGAGAATTAAATGCACACATATAATACGCCGTTTTGTAGGTAATTACGCATACAACACAACTAAATACTTACAACCAACATTGCTAAGCATTCAATGCATCAAAAGTTCATTTTACTTCTACCAAACCATAACTCAAAATCATAAATTTAACAATTATGTTTATGAAGCGTTTTCATGTCAACCTACATACCAAATTGGAGCTAGTTATGCTAGTAACACATTTAATACATGCACTTTTAACATCTAACAACATTTAAGCAATCAAATCACAAGATCAAACACACCATAATTCAAGTTCATGCTAGTTACTCAAAATAATAAGATCGAGCATATAAGTCACATATTCATGTTAGACTCGAGCTATAGACACTAACTAACACTTTTATAAGTTAAAATCATCAAGAACACAAAATCTAGTGTTTTTAGAAAGTTACCCAAATGTGATGAAGTTGGTATGAATTCGAAGAGGAAGATTCAAGGATTCCAAATATGTAAATTGTTTTGATGTTTGCTTCCTTGAAATGATTTAGATGATGATTCTTTGTATTGGGAGTTTGAGAGAAAATGGTGAAAGTATTAAGAAAAATGAAAAAGGAGGTGGATAATGAATGGTGGAGATGCCATGGTTGACTAGTTGACCTAGTCAAGGCTTTGGCATCTTGGCAAGTTTAGTCCCTCAAGTTTAAAAGCAGGTACGAGAATTACCTAAACGAGATATTTTAAAACGCGTATTAACGGAAGATGTTATAATTATATAACGGAAGGTAACGGAAAAAGACGGGATGTTACAATATATATATATATATATATATATATATATATATATATATATATATATATATATATATATATATATATATATATATATATATATATATATATATGGGAGGTGTGTGTGTGTACATGTGTATGTGTGATTGGGTATTTTTGCCTGTTTGCATGTCTAATTGATATCTCATATCTCTGCGCATTATATTATTCAAGCTATCTGTCATACTGATGTGCATCACTGCTATATGTGTCTTCTTTTATGGCTACCTCGTATGGTTGCATCTCCCTAGGCGCACATAACTCTTACAGGTACGTATGTCCGCATTATTTCGTTTGGATGAGCAGTTCTGGCCGGAGGTCCTTTAGGAAGCAATCTCTTGGCTTTCGAGTAGAGGGAGGGACGATCTTATATAGTCGCGGGTTCTATACCTTCAAGTGGAGTAGGGATTTCCTTCTAGTCTAGAGTACGAGGAATGATTTTCTATACTCCACCTCCCTCATACCCTACATTCGTGGGATTGTGTATTGTTGTTGTTGTTTGGTTTTAAATGTACTTTTTATTGGCATATGTTTCATCAGCTATTATATAACACAAACAAAGATATTCGAGGTCAAAGTTGAAAAGAAAAGACTTTGAAAAGTCAAAACATGATACTTATTTTGAAACAGGGGAAGAATCTTTATATCGTGTGATCTAGAATGTGTAAATATATTGTATAATTATGTAATATATGTGAGTAGGGATGACAATGGATCGGGTGATGACGTATCCATATCCATTTAGTTTTTCTTCATCCATATGTATATCCACATCCGTTTAATTTTAGTTCATCCATCCATATCCACTTAATTAAGTGGGTTCATGGATATCCATTCGATGTTAAAAAAAAAAGTTATAATATATCATAATATGCGATGAAAACAAAAACGTAGTATAGTATAAATAAATAAAACATGACATAATTAAAATTTATTCACAAAAATGTATAATATTTGTTAAAGATATAACACAATTTGTTGAATTTATTATTAAACGTAACTTATAAAAAATTAAATATTTTTGGGTAAGCAAGGAAACCCTCCTATGAACGAGCACATTGACTTCCCCATAGAAGGTAAAACCTCGGGTAATCAACACTACTACCAAATAAGTTAATTAGACGTGTTAAATAAGCTAAATAGACGTGTCTTTGAACACGTCTACATGAAGCAGGTCTAATTACTAAAACATATATAGACCGGTTTAACAACAGGTCTTGTTTTTGATAAGTAGACCGGTTATAACATATTTCGCGCGTACTTATATATGTTAATTGAACCTTCAACCGATCTTGATATTACTTAATTAACTAGACCTTTAAACGGGTCTTGATGTTTCTTAATTAGACCATTAAATGGGTCTTTATATTCCTAATTTATTAATTATTTAGCGTCAGTATACCATGAAACTAATTATCCTTCATATTCAAAATCAAAATCAGCATAATTTGATTTGCACCTTTCAGATCATAATCAAAATTCACAGATACTGATAAATATAACGAATACTCTATACAACGTTAATTGTACAATGATATTAATAGCCGATATATTTCTAGCATATATTTTGTCAATCAATTGTATAGCAAACTAGGCTTTATATTTAGAAATTATTTGTATCAATCTCATCCTAATATAAAGGAGAGTTCTTGGACAGCAATGCATGTATTGTGTATATATATTGATTGTTATCAATAAGAAATGGCACGGTTAACATCTTTACATGGTATCACCCTTCTCTTCGATCCTCTCTCTGTAATCTTCTCTCCCTATTTTTTTTTTCCTGTTCGACAACTAACCCACCCAATGGCAGATAACAACAAATTTCATCCAGCAATCACAGTCCACAATATCAAAACAGCCATCCCTATTACTCTTGATCTCGATACTAGCCAATATGGATCATGGGCAGAGCTTTTCCAGATCCATTGTCGAGCATACCAAGTTCTCCATCACATAATCACCCCTACCACTGATTCCTCCTCCACTATTACCACCGATACACAATCTAACCCGCCTGATACTGAGACTTGGGATCGTCTCGACGCTATAGTTCTACAATGGATCTATGGTACTATCACTATTGGTCTTCTTAATACAATTATGAAACCTGGTTCCACTGCTAAGGATGCCTGGGAACGCATCAAATATATCTTTCAAGATAACAAAAACACACGTGCTATACACCTCCAACACAAGTTTACCAATATCCGCCTTGACGATTTCCCTAACATCTCGGAATATTGTCAAGAAGTCAAGCATATTGCTGATCAGCTTGCGTGAGTTGCACCTGCACTTTCAGATGATAGCATCGTTCTACAATTAATCACAGGATTAAATGACAATTATGATACAATCGGTTCTCAACTTGGTCATACCACTCCTCTTCCATCGTTTTATGCAGCTCGCTCAGCCCTAATCCTTGAAGAATCCCGCAAGCACAAATAAACGACCAACAATACCTCATCTGTTTCTTCAGAATCGGCACTCCTGGTTACTAATCAGCCTACATCGAAATCTTCTTCAAATAATTCAGGAGGCTCTCAATCCAATTCAGGTAATTCTGGGTATGGTGGTAATCGCATCTTCAATCAATCTAATTGGGGAGGACGCAACAACAATCGGGGTAATTATTGAGGTAGGGGTTATTCCAATCGAGGCAGAGGCAGACACAATTTTAGTTCGTATAATGGTCCTCACAATTCTGGATTTAATGGACAGTTTAATGGATCCAATGGCCCACATAATGGCCCATATGGCTCGTGGGTATGGCAAAACACTTGGAACTCTCCTCCTGTTTCGTATCCAACCGTTCCTCACTACAGACCCAATTACAATTCGGCCCAACAAGGGATTCTAGGAGCAGGTCCACGTCCATCCTCATATGCATCATCAGTTGCCTCGTCAACGCCTACTGACATTGAGTCCGCCATGTATACTATAAGTCTTCATCCTCCTGACGAAAACTGGTACATGGACACTGGGGCTACATCTCACATGACGGGTTCCGCAGGTAAACTTATGTCTTATTCTCAACTAAATCTTCCTCGTAAAATAATTGTGGGTAATGGAAATAGCATTCCTATTCACGGGTATGGTCACACTTATTATCCTTCTAATCATCGTGTGTAACACCCTGTTTTTGTTTCTGATTTTGCAGTAGGTCGGGACGCCGTCCAGATAGGAGGGACGCCGTCCAGCAACAAAAGTGGGACGCCGTCCCGATAGGGGGGACGCCGTCCAGCAACAAAAGGTGGGACGCCGTCCAAATTTTGGGACGCCGTCCAAACGGTCTGTCGAGCCAGCTGTTTTAATTATTTTAAAAGGGGTAAAATGGTAAAATCACTTAGATGCCGGTTTGAAGCCTTCAAGGCTGGTTCCTTGGTCATTTGTGGATCATATTTCATCCTCACAAACACTCCCAACATTATTTAGAGAGAGAGGAGAAGTTCTAGAGAGAGAGAGGTGGATTTGGAGAAGAAGGAGTCGGATTCTCGCAAAAGCTCGGGTTCTAAAGTTGTTCATCTCGCTCCTAGATACGTTGTGGTGGTATTGGTAAGCTCAAACTCCGAATTTCATTTGTTAAATTTGATATTCAAGTTAGGGTTTTGAGTTAGTTTGTTGTGAAACCCTTTTAGGTGATGAAATGGGTTTATGGTGACTTGTTAATCTTGTCACTTGGTGGGTTTTGGGTTGGTTGACGTTTTAGCCTTGATTAGGGTTTGATCTTGAGTTTAATCACTAGGTTTAGTGATTATGGAAGTGTTGGAACACTTTTGGGTGTGTTTGGTTGCCTAATTTTGAAATGGGTCAAATTAGGGTTTTGGTGTCAAAATGGGTATGACACGTGTTTAACACTTGTGTTCGGGCTTAATCGGTGTGTTAGGACCATTTTTACTCGTGTTAGTGGATATTGGTTATTTTGGGCGCGTTTTGTGCTTGGAAGTGCAAATGGGTCGAATTTGCACTAAGGGTCAATTGGGTTGGTTTGTAAGTCAACCCTAATTGTGTTGTTTGTATTGTGATAATGGAATAGGTACGTTCCATTGACGAGTTGCGGATTATTTAGAAGCATTCATCAAGGCGACAAGGTGAGTGTTAATATCCTATGTGCATATGTATGTGTAGGATGGGTGCGGGTCGGGTGAAGTGGTTCTCGGTTATAGAGCTCACTTCACATATAGGTGGATTTGATGGACTTGTGTATAGGTCCAATTGGCACGGTTGTGCGTTTTGGTTGTTTACCTTTGGTGAGGTACACGTTGTGTGTACGTTATCACACGTGGTTGTGATTTGGATGTTATAACCCCAAAGGCGAAGGGTTGATATTGTTGTGATGTGGATAACCCCGATGTGGTGGATTTTATAATCCCGTGACCGTGGGTTTGATGTTGAGAAGTGAATCTCGGGTAGTGCGGATTCATGATGACTCGGGTTGTTCGGTCATCTTGTGATGAGGTAGTGAATCTCGAGTTGTGCGAATTCACTAAGGCTCGGGTAGTTCGGCCAACCTCGGTTGTTGAATTGGTGAAGAAGTGAATATCGGGTTGTGCGAATTCACAAAGGCTCGGGTTGTTCGGCCAATCTTCATTGTGGTGTTTGGTATTCGGTAATGGGTTAAGGGGTTAACCTTATTCGTTTATATATATATATATATATATATATATATATATATATATATATATATATATATATATATATATATATATATTGTTTTATTGTCGTGATGTAGCTAACCCTCCGGGTGTAGCTTCTTGGAGTTTTTCACATCGTCGTTGGTGAACTTATATTTGTGGATGTATCTATAGCTTCTTGCTTAGTGACTACGGTATGCTTAGCTTAGCTTGCCTTATACTTGGATGCTTTGGTATGCGGTATTTGATATTTGTGTGGCGTGTCTATTTTATACATATATATGTATGTAGTATATTCTCATTCACTAAGCGTTAGCTTACCCTCTCGTTGTTTACATTTTTATAGATTGCACGGATGCGGTGGCTCGGGTAAGCGCGGGGACTAGTGAACTTGCGTAGTTGCTTTAGAAGACTTGCTTTTGGATTTGATTAGGATTGGGTAGCGTGTCCCCAATCCCATGCTCGGTCTATGTTTTTGTATAAACTAATGGGTCGAAATAGTCACTTATGGTATTTTGGGTCGAAGTGGGCCCGGTGTCGTAAAACTCGGTTTTTGTTGTGAAAAAACTCTTAGTTTAAACTATTGTAATATATTGTGAAAGTGTTTTGGTTTAAAAGTGTCGGGAAGCGGGTTTTCGCCCGCGTGAGTTCGAAAAACTGATCAGAATGTTTTAGTACATCTGGACGCCGTCCCAGATGTCTGGATGTCGTCCCAGTCTTAAGAGCTGGATGCCGTCCAAGCTTTTGGACGCCGTCCAGATCAACTGTTTCAGAATTTTTTTTTGTGGCACATTTTCGGATGGTTAACGGGTTGGGTCGTTACAAGTGGTATCAGAGCATGGTCTAAGGGATTTAGGTGACTTGAGATAGGTGCCTAGACTTAGACTTTTGTGTGTGCTTATTTGTTGCGGGACTTGTAGGATTACGGGTCAGAATGGGAATTTGGTTATTGCCTTAATTGATAGGTGGACTAACGTGTATATTAATACGTGGATATTATTAATATACGATTGTGTTATGTTTATGTTTATGTTGCATTGCGAATATCATCGAGCAAGATGGTCGTTGTACTAACGAGGGGATACGATGTGTGTGCGTAATAAGGACTTGCAAACCCTATTACGGGTGCAAATCGTGTTTAACAAGTGATGTACGACGAGTGTTGAGAAAGATGGGGCGGTGTTATGCGTGTTGTTTTATACGTTCGTGGACTAATCGTTTTGCATTCTTTAGAATGACGACGCGAAACGAGATAGAGAGGAATGATGAGGAGTTTAACTCTAGAGTTGCGACCGCCGTTGCGGAGCAAATGAGTGCGTTTCGAGAAGAAATGGATAGGAAGTATTCCGAATTTCGGGGTAGTAGTGAAATGGAGCGTTGTCTTAAGAGCTTCATGAGGACTAAACCCCCGATGTATGACGGGAAACCGAATCCTTTGGTAAGCACAACTTGGATTTCGGATGTCGAAGGGTGTTTTCGTACTATTGATTACCCTCTCGAGAAAAAGACGAGACTCGTTACTAGTCTGTTGCGGGGCAGGGCAAGGGATTGGTTGGATGGTAAGATCGATCTTGTCGGTGGCGAAACGTTTATGGCCTTATCGTGGAACGAGTTTAAGGAGGAATTCTTCGAGGAGTTCCGAACTTCGGCCGATTTGTGGGAATTGCGTAATGAGTTGCGAAATTTGCGGCAAGGATCTATGGATTTGAATACTCTCAAGACGACCTTTATGGCGAAGGCTCGTTTTTGCCCGGAGTATTTGGGGAATGATCGTTTGTTAATGGGGGATTTCTATCGGACCATGAATAATGACTTGAAAAGTAAAATTAGTCGGGGTCAAGCGAAATCATTTGCGGAATTATTCAACTTGGCTAGAGGTTTCGAGTCGTATACGCGATCAAAGATGTGTGAACCTTCAAGTAAGAGGAGGGTTGATTCGTACGGCGCCCCGGGTAAGAAAAATAAGGGTGCAAGTGCGAGTACGGGTAATGTGGGAAAAGGCACGGTGGATTCTCGTGCACCTAGATGTTTCAATTGTGGTATTAGGGGCCACAAGTTGTGGGAGTGCACAATGCCGAGAAGTGATGACGGGATGTGCTACTATTGTCATAAGGAGGGGCATCGCAAGCCGGATTGTCCCGAGTTGGCGGCGAATGCCGCAAGGAGACGTTGAGGTACGTTTCATTTTAATAAATATGTCATTTGAATATTTATTTATGTGGCGTTTAAGTTCGGATTTGTTATTGCATTGTGTTGTGCATGTTATTGTTAACGGTGACGTTCCTAATGGAAGTACCCTATGGTAATGATTGATTTTTGGACGAAGGGCGTAAGACTTGGTGTAACCAAGCATTCCTTAGTATTTGGGAAATGTTTCTACCAAGCCATGGAAATGGGTTTTGGTGTTCGATTGTTAAGCGCGTGTTCGCTTGTATGTGGAAGTTGATGAACTATGAGGTTCGTCGGGTGGTTGGAACCCTTGAAATCGAGTGTTTTGAATCTCGATGTATGTTGGTAATGGAGTTTATATGACGCGACATTAGGTGCCTCTTTTATACCTACTAGCGTGGTGTTCAACTCCGATTGTGTTGCGGTTACATTGTACTTAGGGTACCGAAGTGAAACCCTTAGGTACATGAGTGACTAGGTGGAAATTGACAAACTAGAGCAATTGGATGATTGCGAGAGTGTAGTTGTGTAATTTGTGCTACACCTCTCGTTTGAAGTGTTTAAGGATAGGTTAAAATCCTTCGTATGCTCAAGGTTGGAGCAAGGAATGGTGATGGGTCGTGTGAACCCAATTGTTGGTAAAGTCTATCTTTGGTAGCATTGTACGGTTGTACGGGTTGTGACATTGGAACGTAGTTCCAAGTGGGGGAGTTGCACTTCCGCCCGAGGAAGTTGTAGTGTGAGATTTCGGATGATGCTTTTGGTAGATCCGGAAATTTGGTCGGTTTGTGGTAGAGTACAATTTTGGATAAATTGTACTTATGGTTTGGATTTGAATTATCACCAAGGTGGTAATGTGGTAAATCTCGTTGAGAGATAATGGACGTGTTTGGTGAGCAAGGTGAAATCCTTCGGTTAAGGGAGGTGTGTGTCGGATTCTCTTCTAGAGAATTATTGTTTTGTGCCTATGTTTGATATACGTGGTTCTTGCTCGAGTGTGTGAATGGTTAGTGGTATCCGTTAGGATTCACTATGGCGTAGCAGAGCGCGATGTTACGCTACTCGTTGTTCGAGGCCAAAAGGGCGTTGATTGATGAAGCATGACCTTCGAGGTCCGCTGACTTCATCATGGTAGTACGTGATTGGTGAAGCATGATCTTCGGGTCCGCTGACTTCGTCAAGGGAGTAGTGTTATGTCGTATGGTGTAACATTATCGGGAAATGCGAGTACCGGTGGGAAATGCGAGTACCATTCCTGAGTTGTGTTGTGGGACGTGAATATCGGGTTGTTCGTATTCACAATATTTCGGGTAGTACGATTGTCCCTGTTGGTTGGACTCATAGTTTGGGGTAGTGAATGTCGGGTAGTTCGGATTTACTAAGGCTCGGGTTGTACGGCCATCCTCGGTTATACTATGTGGCGGTGGTAGTGAATATCGGGTTGCGCGTATTCACGATGACTCGGGTTGTGCGGTCATTTCGTTGTGAGATATATGGATTGGGTAGGTGAATTTCGGGTTGTGCGAATTCACTAAGGTTCGGGTTGTTTCGACCATCCTCCATATGTGTTCAGGCTCGGGTTGTTTCGGCCATGTTGAGTTGTGATCTATCGGTTGTTTTATAAGCCAATGGTGGGGTCGTAAGGACCGTTTGGTTTGATCTATTGGTTGTTTTATGCACCAATGGTGGGATCGTAAGGACCATGTTGTGTGAACTATCGGTCGATTTATACACCGATGGTGGGGTCGTGAGAACCATGTTGTAGGATTAGTGATGCGATAGCCGTGCTTTGCTCACATGTTGTTACAGGTGTGACGAATTGTCGATTTTGGTACACCTTTGGATTAGCATTGCCATAGTCGTTTTGGGCGCTATCGGTTTTAACCGTTTGTTATGATGTTACGGTAGTTGCGTATGGGTCGTATTGCGCACTACAAGGGATGTTTAGTGATTGGTGTTATCCGTAAGGATTCGTTTGGTTCGGTCTCCATCGTTTCGTGCTGTTGACCTTAGGTTGACTTGGTTACTTTTAGCATTGTACTCGGTAAGGATACGCTAGGGGATTGATATCTCGGTCCGAGATTGGTTGAGTTTTCCCGATGATAGGGAGTGAGCATGGTTTTAGTGCTCGGATAGTGGGTTTGATAAATCGCGGGAGACAATTCTGGTTGTTAAAGGTGATTCCTTGGGAAGAGTTGACTAGGAAAGTCGGATTGGGACTTATGTTGAGGACCGTGGAGTGTGGTCCGTTTGGTTAAGTGACAAGGATCACGAGGACGTGATCGATTCTAAGTGGGGGAGAGTTGTAACACCCTATTTTTGTTTCTGATTTTGCAGTAGGTCGGGACGCCGTCCAGATAGGAGGGACGCCGTCCAGCAACAAAAGGTGGGACGCCGTCCCGATAGGGGGGACGCCGTCCAGCAACAAAAGGTGGGACGTCGTCCAAATTTTGGGACGCCGTCCAAACGGTCTGTCGAGCCAGCTGTTTTAATTATTTTAAAAGGGGTAAAATGGTAAAATCACTTAGATGCCGGTTTGGAGCCTTCAAGGCTGGTTCCTTGGTCATTTGTGGATCATATTTCATCCTCATAAACACTCCCAACATTATTTAGAGAGAGAGGAGAAGTTCTAGAGAGAGAGAGGTGGATTTGGAGAAGAATGAGTCGGATTCTCGCAAAAGCTCGGGTTCTAAAGTTGTTCATCTCGCTCCTAGCTACGTTGTGGTGGTATTGGTAAGCTCAAACTCCGAATTTCATTTGTTAAATTTGATATTCAAGTTAGGGTTTTGAGTTAGTTTGTTGTGAAACCCTTTTAGGTGATGAAATGGGTTTATAATGACTTGTTAATCTTGTCACTTGGCGGGTTTTGGGTTGGTTAACGTTTTAGCCTTGATTAGGGTTTGATCTTGAGTTTAATCACTAGGTTTAGTGATTATGGAAGTGTTGGAACACTTTTGGGTGTGTTTGGTTGCCTAATTTTGAAATGGGTCAAATTAGGGTTTTGGTGTCAAAATGGGTATAACACATGTTTAACACTTGTGTTCGAGCTTAATCGGTGTGTTAGGACCATTTTCACTCGTGTTAGTGGATATTGGTTATTTTGGGCGCGTTTTGTGCTTGGAAGTGCAAATGGGTCGAATTTGCACTAAGGGTCAATTGGGTTGGTTTGTAAGTCAACCCTAATTGTGTTGTTTGTATTGTGATAATGGAATAGGTACGTTCCATTGACGAGTTGCGGATTATTTGGAAGCATTCATCAAGGCGACAAGGTGAGTGTTAATATCCTATGTGCATATGTATGTGTAGGATGGGTGCGGGTCGGGTGAAGTGGTTCTCGGTTATAGAGCTCACTTCACATATAGGTGGATTTGATGGACTTGTGTATAGGTCCAATTGGCACGGTTGTGCGTTTTGGTTGTTTACCTTTGGCGAGGTACACGTTGTGTGTACGTTATCACACGTGGTTGTGATTTGGATGTTATAACCCCAAAGGCGAAGGGTTGATATTGTTGTGATGTGGATAACCCCGATGTGGTGGATTTTATAATCCCGTGACCGTGGGTTTGATGTTGAGAAGTGAATCTCGGGTAGTGCGGATTCATGATGACTCGGGTTGTTCGGTCATCTTGTGATGAGGTAGTGAATCTCGGGTTGTGCGAATTCACTAAGGCTCGGGTAGTTCGGCCAACCTCGGTTATTGAATTGGTGAAGAAGTGAATATCGGGTTGTGCGAATTCACTAAGGCTCGGGTTGTTCGGCCAATCTTCATTGTGGTGTTTGGTATTCGGTAATGGGTTAAGGAGTTAACCTTATTCGTTTATATATTGTTATATATATATATATATATATATATATATATATATATATATATATATATATATATATATATATATATATATTGTTTTATTGTCGTGATGTAGCTAACCCTCCGGGTGTAGCTTCTTGGCGTTGTTCACATCGTTGTTGGTGAACTTATATTTGTGGATGTATCTATAGCTTGTTGCTTAGTGACTATGGTATGCTTAGCTTAGCTTGCCTTATACTTGGATGCTTTGGTATGCGGTATTTGATATTTGTGTGGCGTGTCTATTTTATACATATATATGTATGTAGTATATTCTCATTCACTAAGCGTTAGCTTACCCTCTCGTTGTTTACATTTTTATAGATTGCACGGATGCGGTGGCTCGGGTAAGCGCGGGGACTAGTGGACTTGCGTAGTTGCTTTAGAAGACTTGCTTTTGGATTTGATTAGGATTGGGTAGCGTGTCCCCAATCCCATGCTCGGTCTATGTTTTTGTATAAACTAATGGGTCGAAATAGTCACTTATGGTATTTTGGGTCGAAGTGGGCCCGGTGTCGTAAAACTCGGTTTTTATTGTGAAAAACTCTTAGTTTAAACTATTGTAATATATTGTGAAAGTGTTTTGGTTTAAAAGTGTCGGGAAGCGGGTTTTCGCCCGCGTGAGTTCGAAAAACTGATCAGAATGTTTTAGTACATCTGGACGCCGTCCCAGATGTCTGGACGCCGTCCCAGTCTTAAGAGTTGGACGCCGTCCAAGCTTTTGGACGCCGTCCAGATCAACTGTTTCAGAATTTTTTTTTTGTGGCACATTTTCGGATGGTTAACGGGTTGGGTCGTTACATCGTGGTTACAAGTGTTATGATTTGTCATCCAACAAAATTATTATTTCCCGTCATGTCACATTTGACGAATCCATTTTTCCTTTCTCTACCATCCATAAAATATCCGATACCACATATGATTTTTTACATACGCCTGTTAATCCACTTTTCTATACACACTCATCTCAATCTACACCTTCTGAGCCCAATTCGCCTCTATCACAGCCCATTAACACCATCACTTCTCAACCCAATTCCATTCCTACTCCAACCCAGCACACACCTTTATTTGGTCCTCAATCTCGTTCGTCCTCTGAGCCCAATTCTCATCAAATCGAACTCCCTTCTAATGGGCCGCAATCTCCTGAGCCCAACTCCACTTCTCTTTCGCCACCTTTCTCTACCACAACTCACAATATTTCTGATCAAATTGAACCGTCCCAAAATCATCCAACTCGTACCATGAGAACTTGATCCATGTCAGGCATCTTCAAACCTAAGATTCCTTTTAATCTTTCTACTTCTACTACTCTCTCTCCTCTTCCGTCCACTCCCGTCCAAGCGCTAGCCGACCCAAATTGGAAAAATGCTATGCTCGAGGAATATAACGCTTTAGTTGATAATAATACATGGGTTTTAGTACCTCGTGAATCTAACATGCAGGTTATACGATCATTATGGATTTTTCGTCATAAAGTACGCTCGGATGGCACATTTGAAAGGTACAAAGCACGTCTTGTTGGAGATGGGCGTGCATAACAGGTTGGTTTTGATTGCTATGAAACGTTTAGTCCGGTTGTTAAGCCTGCCACTATACGTAATGTCCTTAGTATTGCAACTTCTAAGGATTGGCCGATTCATCAACTAGACGTTAAAAACGCTTTTCTTCATGGGAATTTAAATGAAACTGTCTATATGTACCAACCAGCGGGTTTTCGTGATCCTACAAGACCAAATCATGTGTGATTATTGAAACGTTCCCTTTATGGTTTAAAACAAGCTCCACGTGCATGGTACCAAAGATTTGCGGATTTTGCATCTACAATCGGGTTTAAACATAGTCAATGTGATCACTCCTTGTTTATTTATCATCATGGAAACGATATTGCGTATCTACTATTATATGTTGATGACATTGTTCTCACTACATCTACGCATGCGTTGCGCACCCGTTTTATGTCACTCTTTTCTCGAGAATTTGCTATGAAGGACCTCGGGCCCCTGAGCTCTTTTCTAGGTATTTCGGTTACTCGCAATATGCATGGGTTGTTTCTGTCACAACAAGCCTACACTAAGGATATTATCACTCGAGCTGGTATGAAGGTCTGCAATGCAATTTCGACTCCTATTGACACTCTTGGTAAGTTGGGTAAATCAACTAGTCCCCCTGTTTCAAATCCTACCGAATATCGAAGCTTGGCCGGTGCCTTACAATATCTAACGTTCACTCATCCTGACATTTCGTATGCGGTTCAACAGATTTGTCTTCATATGCATGATCCTCGTGAAGACCATCTTCTCGCTTTGAAACGCATCATCCGATATATTCAAGGGACATCTAATCTTGGTTTACATATTTCCAAGTCCACGTCTCATAATCTTGTGGGTTACACTGATGCTGATTGGGGTGGTTGTCCCAACACTCGTCGATCTACATCTGGATATTGTGTTTATTTAGGTGATAATTTATTGTCTTGGTCCTCCAAACGTCAAGCAACTTTATCTCGATCTAGTGCTGAGGCTGAGTATCGCGGTGTGGCTAATGTAGTTGCTGAATGTTGTTGGATTCGAAATCTCCTAGTTGAGTTGCACTGTCCTGTTTTTAAAGCATCGTTGGTTTTTTGCGATAATGTAAGTGCCATTTACCTTACGGACAATCCGGTACAACATCAGCGTACCAAGCACATAGAGTTAGACATTCACTTTGTCCGAGAAAAAGTTGCTCGCGGTCAGGTCCGAATTTTACATGTTCCTACTCGTTATCAGATTGCTGATATATTTACTAAGGGTCTTCCACGGGTCCTTTTCACTGTTTTTCGGTCCAGTCTTTGCGTTCGACCTCCGATCGCTACGACTGCGGGGGAGTAATAGCCAATATATTTCTAGCATATATTTTGTCAATCAATTGTATAGCAAACTAGGCTTTATATTTAGAAATTATTTGTATCAATCTCATCCTAATATAAAGGAGAGTTGACTTGTTAGCTTGGACATCAATGCATGTATTGTGTATATATATTGATTGTTATCAATAAGAAAAGGCACGGTTAACATCTTTACAGATATTAATAAAACAAAATTATATACATACGAGGTATTTTTAAAAAAAAAGCATTTAACTAAAAACATCGATAATTCAATTATGATTAACCACTACAATAATATGAAGAACTCGATAAATATTTTTGACTGGTTGTCCACAATACGTGTGCCAATTTTCGTCAAGTTTGATCCTCACGCTCTGGAAGTTGATAATTTTTTCGTCTTCTTTTAACTTTCCGTCTACATCGTTAAATTTCAAGGTTCTCTCTTTTTCAGTTGTCGATGCTCATCCACATAACACATAACTGTTTTGCTCATAAAAACGAGTAAAATTAGCAAAAAGAGAACCACAATGAAACGAAGAAACGTAATCATATATTTTACCTTCAAAGACTGAATATAACCGTAACTCGCAAACAAACGTCACCAAAAATTGAATACAGTTCGATCCATTAACTACTAATGTTGTACGTCTACATCTCTCAGCACTCTCATTGTTGTTAATCAATTATTCTAGAATTACTTTTGTTTACTTGCCATCTGTATGTGATTATCTATCTATATCTCTTTTGAAAGACGTGAAGCATATGTTTGCATATGTTATGAAGGTCATCGAAATATTGGCAAATATAATATCAGTTTGCTGGTAACTTCTCACCACGTTCCAATTCAAATTAATGTTCCTAAATTTTACATTTTTTACCCATATATTTTCTACCATTGTCACATTAAGAGCGGTACACACATTAAGACCGGTCCATTTAGATATTTCCACCAAGTTCTAAGTAGACGTGTTACGATTTCTTATGTAGACGTGTTTGAGATTTGCTATTTAGACGTGTTGATACAATTTTTTTGGCGGAACAAAATAAACTATCTAGACGTGTTAGGATATGTTATGTAGACGTGTTTATACATATTTTTTTGGCGGAAGAAATCATTAAGACCTGTTTAGTGTAAACAGGTCTAGATATAGGGGTTTAGATGTGATTAAATGTAGTAGTGCAAGCCCCCCGAGCACGAGACCTGGTACCGGGTGAATTGCGCATTATGCGCACCCTCTAGTCACACTCTCTTTTTAAACAATTTGGCATAGCCAGGAATTGAACCCGGGTGGTGTGCTTCATTGGGCAACTCGGTAGCCACTCAGGCAAGCCTGAATGGTTATAAAAAATATATGTATACTCCCTACATCCCAAATCTTTTGTCCCCAGACAAAAAACACACAGTTTTAGGAAATCTCACTAACTTCATTCTCCCCCACTAATATATCTTCTCTCTCCAGAATAACTTCTTTTGATTGGTTAAAAAAGAATCTAGACAATTAATTTGGGACATACCAAAATAGAATAGTGGACAATAGATTTGAGACGGATGGAGTATGTAATTTGTATGTTTATTTTGTTAGGTATACGCGTTTTATTGTAATATATCATAATGATTTCATTATAAAGTTGATATTGATAAAAAAAAATGTAATGGTAAATGCGTTTTTAATAGTAAATATGTAAGTATATATCTATATTTATGTCTTTGTATATGTATTTTGAGTTTTAATGAATATATCAATATCAATAGATGAAATTTTTCATACATGTCTATTCATTTTCATTTATGTTCATCTATCTCCGTATTCATATTCTGTTATGTTCATCCATATTCATCACAAAGCTTGTGGAATGGATGAATATCTATTAGATCGGGTTATCATTGTCATCTTAGATATGAGATGTGAGATGTCTACTTGGGTCATGTGTACTCCCATTTTACAATGCGCGTGGCTTTTTTGTAAATTCCATATCATATAAATAACAAATTGTTGCTTTTCAAATAAATAAATAAATAAAAATAATACTCCGTACATAATGAAAATTTATGAAGTCAAATAGTCAATAGTTGTTGTGTTAAGGAATTAGAATGTCCGTTGTTTTAAACCTAGTTGATATGCTAATTATATTGGCTAATACGCTAACACCAATATTCTAAGGGAGCTGATTCGTACACCACCATTTTTAGCCATACACCACTAAACGTGTATCAGACAGTTGTACAGTACAGTACTTTAAAGCACAACTAGTGGTGTATGGCTAAAACTTGGTGGTGTACGAATCATCACCCATATTCTAATACATTCTTCTTTCTAACGCAAACACTATCCCCGACGTTAATCCGATTACAATTAGTATTAATAATTAATAATTGAAATTTTCTAACTCATGCTCTATGACATGAGATAATAATCATTTATAAACACAAAACCTTCCATGAACAACATATTTTGTAATTAATATGATTAAATATATGAAAATTAAAGTGTTCATTAAATGAATAGTATATTATATTTAAAAAGTTTTAAGTATGATTAATGATTCTTATCTTATGCCCTTAGGGCATAAATTGGCCATTCCCTTAATTAATTACATTAAATATACAGATTATATGTTTTGGTTTTCTACGTTATTATATTTAGCTTTTAAACAATATAGTTTGGTTTCCGGATACATAAAAATCGACCACAAAACTCTACTGCGGTGACGATACTGTAGGGGAGGTCCTGCAGAAAAATAGATCGACGCCAGGATGATAAAAAACTTCACACCTCCCGTTCATCATACTTTTTCAATATGAGAAAAATGCAAAAACAAAAGAAAAAGATCGTCTTATTCAAAACCGAAGAAGTCGGAAGCAGTTCATCGCCTGTGGAAGCATGCAGACTCTCCTTTACTATCAAAGTTATCGAGGGGAACCAGAAATCCTGATCCATGGTCCCCCTCTTTTGTTCATATTCTTGCACAGTTAAGAGAGAAATTGTCCGCTCCGCTGGAGAGGCATCACTTGATCTGAGAAGTGCTAATTCGATTCGGAAGAAGAAGCTCAAGAAGAGAAAAACAACCGATATACAGCCGCAATCCCTCCCCTTACATTATCATGGGAAATTCACATTATTTACACCTTGTTTAATAGTCATGATAAAAGAAAGTAAGCCGAGAATAGTTAAAAGAATTAAAAAGAAGTGTAAAAGACAAATATCCGAGGTTGGGCTAATATCATTCGAATCGGAACCACCCTAAATAGTTTAGGGTGTAATTTTTCTAATTCTTTTGTCAAGATTGTAGGTCAAGGAAAGGATACATGCTTTTGGCTAGATAAATGAATGGGTGACGAACTTTTTAAAAGACAAATATCCGAGGTTGTTGAGGCTAGAAACTACCAAAGATGTTGAGATTGACAATCGAGTCTCATGGACAGCCGAAGGAGTTGTTTTCGATTGGAAATGGACTGTCTACCATGAGGACGAAATGCTGCTGATCTTAAGAACCTGTGCAGTAATATCTTTAGCTTGTTAGGTAATAAAATCGATCCAGATAAATTGCAGTGGACCATGGGCAAAAATGGAATATTTACTACAAAAGAGTTAAACAAGATCATAGACGATTGCTCGGTAGAACGCTCCCCAAATTTTATCCCCGTGCAAATAAACAAATTGATTCCTCAAAAAATAGGGATATTTGTTTAGCGAGCCAAATTAAATAAGCTCCCGGTTCGTGTGGAATTAAATAATCGGAGAATTGATCTACATTCTTTAAGATGGTAATTTATGACGAAGATGTTGAATCGGTTCTTCATATACTACTCGAGTGCAAAGTGGCTAAAGAAGTATGGAGTCTAATTTTCAATTTTCAAATGGTGGCAAGTTAAAAATCAAAACCATATCAATCTTCCAAATGCTATTGACAACAATTATCCAAAGTTAAATATCACAATCGGCAAACGGTTATGGCAAGCCGTAACATGGGTAACCGGTTACTTGCTTTAGAAAAACCGTAACGAATGTGTGTTCGGGAAAAAATCTGCAAAAGATTGCCAAATTTTTGATGAAAATCAACTAAAAGGTTTTGAATGGATTTCAAATCGATGGAAAAATGAGAGTCTTGAATGGCATACTGTGACGACCCGGAAATTTCTGACCAAATTTAAACTTTATCTTTAAATGATTTAATGTTTTCGACACGATAAGCAAAGTCTGTAATGTTGAGTCTCAAAGTTTTGGAACTATATTCATGTAATCAATTATTCTTTGGCTGTTCTCGAAGATTCACGAACAATATATATATATATAACTTAATGTGCATATATATATATATATATATATATATATATATATATATATATATATATATATATATATATATGATTTCAAGTTATTTAGTAAACGATATTACCATTCGATTATTGATTCGATTAATATTTAGATAAGTTAACTAAAACGTTTAAGATGAACCAGTAAAACACTAATTTGCTACAGTATTTTTGAATTGCTACAGTACCCAAAAAGCTACAGTGTTTTCGAAAATCACTATTTGCTACAGTAAAAAACTTTGCTACAGTAACTTTGCTACAGTAAAACGCTATTTCAAAATGAAAATGTATATATTATATATATATTAACAAATAGCGAGACGATGATTTATAGAAGTAAATGACCAAAACACTCGAAAGTTTAAGATATACTTTGAGTGGTATAGTTTATGGATAACTTAAGGCTATATTTTGACAAAGGTACGTGACACGAAACGTAAAATGCAAGTTTTCTAAGCATACGAAAATGCATTCGAGAAATCGGAACCGGGACATAAGTCGAGTAACGACGTACGACTTATCGGAACAAAAATTACAAGTTATCTAGGTACGAGAATATAATATAATATATAATTAATTAATATAAATTATATATATTATATATTAATATAAAAATACGTCGACAAACTAAAAACCAAACAAGTGTGAGCTGGATCCTCCAGCCATGCGATCGCATGGCCAAGGAGGCTAAACCCCATGCGATCGTATGGGGTACTTTTTCAGCTGAGGTCCTATAAATTCAAACGATTTCAGTGATGTTTTCCTCACATTATTCTTAATATTACTCCGTAAGTATTTATTTATATTATTTATATTATTATTATTATTATTATTATTATTATTATTATTATTATTATTATTATTATTATTATTGTTATTAAGATTAATATTATTATTAATCTTATTATTATTAGTATTATTAATTAGTATTATACATAAAATACTACGACGAGGTCATGAGCGTGTCACTTTCAAAATGGGTTTCGAGCGGGATAGAGCTAAGGAAATTATGGGTTATAATTATGGAGGTTATGGGTAATATTCGCAAGTTAAACCTAGTGTTTATCATCTCCGTTACGTCTACATACTTTCCTACAATATTGAATCTCAATATTGATACGTAAGCACTCATATTTTATCTTTTATATATTAATTGTGTATCCATGTCTAGTGCTCGAGTATATATATTTATACATGCTTGTATGCTAAATTTCGTTGTTAAACAGTTATGATGAATCACGAAGTAAATACATATATTACTGATAAAAGGTATATGATATGCATGTTTTTGAAAAGCTGGTGAAAAATCAATAACTTTCCATTTAGATATCGAATAGTTTCGATGAATGGATTAAAAGATATGATCAACTGAATTATGATTGACGTTAATTGAAATTGCTTTGGAATCTACAATTAAGATTTAAACAACTTGTTTACAAGATTCATAAAATGGATTTTTAAATATTACCAGCCGAGTAAATGAAATCTTATATAAGGCACGTCTCGTTTTGTTAAACTATTGTCAAAATTGACTTTTTGAAACAACTTTGGATAACTTTTGTATGTCGATCTCGAGCATTGGGATTGTGATACACTATGACCTGACCTAGCTTAATAGACATTTATTGACCAACATATGTTCTCTAGGTTGAGATCTACGGTTATTTGGTAATCCGAGTTTCAGTCACATTTTGGTGAACCACTTTATATGCTGCTAAGGTGAGTTTCATTTGCTCCCTTTTTAAGTGCTTTTACAATATATATTTTTGGGCTGAGAATACATGCACTTTATTTTAAACACAATGGATACAAGTACATACTAAATTCTACACTGAGTTTGAACCGAAAATCCCTTAGCTTTGGTAACTAGTAACTGCCAGTTATAAGAACTGGTGGGCGCGAGTAGTTGTATATGGATCCATAGGGCTTGACATCCCCGTCTGTTCCAGGTATAGAAACCCTAGCCTGAACTATAAAATAGACGTATGCTATTTGAGTTTAGTACACGTTAGATTGCGTGTATTGTACATGTTGGTTGCATGTATGTTAAAACAGGGGTACTTATTATAACGTTAAAGCTTAATTACCAGGGTGCTCAATTATGTAGAATCTATTGATAAACGTTTCTGGATGAAACAACTGAAATCTTGTGATCCACTTTTATATACAGATTATGCGAAACACTAAAACTATGAACTCGCCAACCTTTGTGTTGACACTTGTTAGCATGTTTATTCTCAGGTTCCTAGAAGTCTTTCGCTGTTTGCTTATATGTTAGACAAGCTATGTGCATGGAGTCTTACATGGCATATTTATCAAGGAAAGGTTGCATTCACCAAATCATCATCATGTATCTTATTTTGACTGCATTGTCAATGGAAGTACTATTGTAAACTATTATTTACGGTGATTGTCTATATGTAGAAATCATTAGATGTCGAAAACCTTTGATTTAAATATTCATTTATGGTGTGCCTTTTCAAAAGAATGCAATGTTTACAAAATGTATCATATAGAGGTCAAATACCTCGCAATGAAATCGATGAATGACGTGTTAGTCCATATGGATTTGGAGCGATCGTCACACATACGTGGCTCATACTTCCAAAATATATGACGTTTCAGCGCAAGAAAGATTAATATATATCCTATTTATCATGAACAAAATCTATAATTTCGTGTTTTAGGTCGATAACAGGGGCTGCGTGCTTAAGGACCAATTGAAATATCAATGGATTGCCTTGTTGCTATCGTTAGGTGGTACTGTGATTTGTTTGTATTTCGGCTTATTTTTTTCAAGTGGGTCTTCTTGTACGCCATCTTGTTAATTCGGCTTTCTACTTCCCGTTTTCATTATTATTTAGTTTTGTGTAGGATGTATATAGTACATATCATTTTATCCAGTAATGAAAGATCTATGCTTTTCAAAAAAAAAAAAAAAAAAAAAAAAAAAAAAAAAAAGTGGATGAATGATTTTAATCTATTTTTCTTTAAATATTTTCAACTAGATTGAAAATCTTCTATTTTTTTTCATTTTCTTTTATCCTCTTTCTTATTTTTCATTTTTCTTTCTTTATAGAACTGAATAGGGTTAGATCGTGAACAAAAGTGCAAGGAATAATATGTAATAGTTCGTCTGTTTAAAGTAATAAAACAAAAGAAATGATATACAATCACATTTTTTTATTTTATTTTGTAAAAGAGATACCTACATATACGTGGAATAATAATCTGAAAGGACAGGTTATATAATTTGTTGTTCACTGTTAAACTATAATGTATTTCTAGATTTATCTAGAATTAACTATTAGTAAAAGATATTTAATACTAGTAGATATTTATGATGTAATTTAGTAGAGGTTACTAGATTAGAAAAAAAAAATCAGATGATGCTGGAAGGATTTGCACCGACTTAATATGCCTATAAAAAGGCTTGGTGCATTCCAAATCGATACACACAACAACAATAATCATTTCACTAATATAAAAACATTACTTTCAAAAGTGTCTTCTTCACCTATTTTATATTTACCCAAAATACCCCTCATCAATTGTGATCACTAATTAAATACATTTAACTAATCACTTAAAACTAAATAAACTATAAACCATTTTCTCATATTAAAAAATCTAAACATACTATAATTCTAACAAGTGGTATCAACAGCTGTTTGGGCGTTGTTCGAAGACACCATGACTACCGTTGGTGCATACAATATTCCTGTCTCCATCTTCGATGGCGACAACTATGATTTTTGGAGTATCCGAATGAAGACATATTTCCAAGCACAAAGCTTGTGGGATATTGTCAAAGTCGGGTTTAAAAATCCAAATGACGACGAAACTATGTCCGCGGAAGAACAAGAAAAATACAACAAAAATGTTGTAAGAAATGTTGCTGCTCTAGGCTACATTCAACAAGCCTTGACACCGTCTATCTTTCCACGAATCATGGGAGCTACGACAGCCAAAGAGGCGTGGAGAATCCTTCAAGAAGAATTTCAAGGAAATGTCAAGGTAAGAGCCGTCAAACTTCTAACTCTAAGACGAGATTTTGAAAATTTAAACATGAAAGAGACCGAGACCATAAAAGATTACTATTCTCGAATCAAAGAAATAGTAAATCAAATGAGAGCCTATGGAGATAATATAACTGACAAAAGGATTGTAGAAAAGATACTTATCAGTATGACCGAAAAATACGATCATGTCATTATCGCCATTGAAGAGTCAAAAGACATCGAGACTCTGTCAGTAACGGAATTAGTTGGCTCTCTTGAAGCATATGAGGCTAGACTGAGTCGGCGTAGTGAAAACTCACTTGAAAGTGCCTTTCAGTCTAAACTCAAATTACGGTCTCAAAAATATAATAATGGGGGGAAAAGAAATTTTGAAGAAAAATCAAAAGGAGGAGAAAAACCCAGAACCAGGTTCGATCAAAGAAGGAACGGCCACCCTCCATGTGGTATTTGCAAAAAGACAAACCACTTGGAGAAGGATTGTTTTCACAAAGGGAAGCCACAATGCAATAACTGCAAAAGATTTGGGCATCTTGAAAAAGATTGCCGTTTAAAACAAAATCATCGAGCTAACTTCACGGAAGAAAGTGAAGATATACCGGAGAACAAAAATCAGCTATTCTATGCCTGCCATGTCGCAAATAAACAGAGGGACGATACTTGGTTGATCGACAGTGGGTGCAGCAACCACATGACCGGAGATGAAAAGTTATTTGATAGTATCAACACGTCCGTAAAGTCCAGCGTCAAACTAGGGAATGGAGCGCTTGTTGACACTAAAGGCAAAGGTACAATTACTGTTCAAACTAATAACGCCACTCAATCTATTAATGACGTTCTTCTAGTACCAAGCTTAGCAAGTAACTTGCTAAGTGTTGGACAAATGATGGAGCACGGCTACTCTTTACTCTTCGAAGAAAATTCATGTGTTATTCGTGACAAGAAAAACAACTACAAATTAATAGCAGAAGTGCCAATGGAGAACCGCAACTTTCCACTTCGTTGGCAGTATATTCAAGATACAGCCATGAAAGTTCAAGTTGAAGAATCATGGCTATGGCATCGAAGATTTGGCCACTTTAACTTTCACGCACTAAAAATCCTCCAACATAAGAATATGATGAGAGACTTGCCTAACATAGAAAAGATCACCGACACGTGTGAAAGTTGTATGATGGGCAAGCAACATCGAAAACCTTTCCCTCGTGACAAAGCTTGGAGAGCGAAAGGTATACTGGAGCTGGTGCACACTGACGTTTGTGGACCAATGAGGACCCCGTCACTTAACCAAAACAGGTACTTTATTCTCTTCATCGATGACTATTCTAGAATGACGTGGGTGTACTTCATGCGTGAAAAATCTGAAGTATTTACTATATTCAAGTAGTTCAAGAATTTTGTAGAAAAGAGTAGTGGCCATCATATAAAAACACTAAGGAGTGATAGAGGAAAAGAATAAACCTCTACACAGTTTAACAAATTCTGTGAAAACGAAGGAGTTAAACGCCAACTCACTGTTGGTTACGCCCCAGAACAAAATGGCGTCTCTGAACGCAAAAATAGAACTGTAATGGAAATGGCCAAAACAATGATACATGAAAAAGGCCTTCCAAACAGTTTCTGGGCTGAAGCTGTATACACGGCTGTATATATACTAAATCGATGTCCCACGAAAGCCGTAGAAAACAAGACTCCGATAGAGACATGGAGTGGAAGGAAACCGTCGGCGAAACATCTGCGAGTATTTGGATCTATCTGCTACATCCATATTCCAAAGGAGAAACGTCACAAGCTCCAAGAAAAATCAGAGAAGGGAATATTCCTGGGCTATAGTACACAATCAAAAGGTTACCGAGTCTACAACTTGAAGACTAATAACATTGTGATTAGCCGAGACGTGGAGTTTGATGAAGACGCTTCTTGGAACTGGGAGAAGGACAAAGTTGAAAAACAAACATATCTGCCACGGATATCTATAGAAACTCCAGCCCAACAACCACTATAACTTGAGCATTCTGAACAACAAGAAAGTACCGGTGAAACAAGCCCTGCTGCACCAACTTCTCCATCGACAAGATTACCTTTGGCGCAAGACGAGTCAAGCCCAGAGTCCACACCTGGAAGAGTCAAAGCGTTAGCAGAGGTATACGAGGCATGTAACTTCACGACCATAGAACCTGAAAGCTATGAAGTTGCATCCAAAGATGAAAAATGGGTGACTGCTATGAACGAAGAAATCAGAATGATAGAGAAAAACAACACATGGGAGTTAGTTGATCCTCCAGAAAATAAAGAAATCATTGGAGTAAAGTGGGTTTACAAAACAAAGCTCAATCCTGATGGTTCTATACAAAAACATAAAGCAAGGCTAGTAGCTAAAGGCTATTCACAATAGCCTGGAGTCGACTACTGATGTTAAAGCTAAGGGGTATAAAATACTATTAAATTTTACTAGGAAATAATATTAAATACGATACAATTTTACACAAGATATTTATTTATTTATAGAATGGATATACTTAAACCTTGCTACAACACTTATAGGCAGTGTACCTAATCGTACAGTAGTGTAGTTTTTACTAAGTCCGGTTCGTTCCACAGGGAATCTTTTTAAACAAAGCTTAACGCTATATTAGTTTAATTTATAAAAATACAAATATATATATAAGTAATATTATTATTATAAAAGGGGGTTTTTTTTTACCGTTTAATGACCGGTTTGTCGATTTTAAAACTTTAGTCGCAGTTAAAACCTAATGTAAAATATTAAAAATAAATACAACTTAATTTAAAGCGTAAAGTAATTAACGATAATGAAATTGCGATAAATAAAAGTGCGATAAAATAAAATTGCGATAATTAAAAAGTACAATAATTAAAAGTGCAATTAAATACAATAACAATAAATAAAAGTACGATAATTAGAAGTGCAATTAAATATAAAATAAAGGAAATTAAATATGAAATAAAATAATTATGCTTATTTAAACTTTCGTAATCATGATGTTTGACGTGTTGATTTTAGTTTTATGCACATCGGTTAATTGTCCTTTGTCCTGGATTATTTAATATGTCCGTCTGGTTTTTGTCCATAACAGTCCATTAGTCATAAATATAAAGTGTGAGTATCCTTGTCAAATTATCCTTATACCCGAAGTCAAATATTCCAACTAATTGGGGACTTAAACTGTAACAAGGTTTTAATACTTTGTTTAATAATTACACCAGGTTATCGACTGCGTGTAACCCAAGGTTTTAATACTTTGTTATCAATTATGCCAAGTGTCCTTGTACATAATTTCACCCCTGTTTTAATAATTCTAGTGACTATGAATCCATTCCCGTGTCCGGTTGAATGAACGATTATTCGTACATATAAATTGTAACGACCCGGCTTTTTCGACTTGCTTTTGTGCCTTGTGTTTTTGCGAAACTGCGTATTTGTGCGTACTGTGTTACTTTATACTCTGGAAACTTGATTTATGTGGTTTACTTCCATTTATATGTTAAAACGTGCCTTAGAGTACGTAGGATACATAACTTGATCATTGGAAGCCTTTATAACCGTTAGTGTTATTTGACGTTTCGAATAAACCGCGAACTTGCGCGCACGTTTAACTTTTGTCATAATCGGAATATTATGACTGCGAAATATTAATTATTATTTTATAATAATAATTACCTGGGTTTTTGGATGCTTAATTACGCGTATTAATTTAATTATGCACAATAGTTAGTCTTGTTGGACTTTCTACCTTGTTGGGTTCAAGCCCACCCTACTCTAGCTAGTGACCCAATTAATTAGCCCTTATCCATGTCATCAATCCTTGTCAAATTCCTTACTTATAAATACTAGCCCTTGTCCATGTCATCAATCCTTGTCAAATTCCTTGCTTATAAATACTAGCCCTTGTCCATGTCATCAATCCTTGTCAAATTCCTTGCTTATAAATACTAGCCCTTGTCCATGTCATCAATCCTTGTCAAATTCCTTGCTTATAAATACTATCCATTTACCTCTCATTCAAATCACTTGCTCATTTGGTTTTCACACACACTTGTTCTTTCTTTCTTCCCTTTCTAGTATTGCTTGTAAGTCTTCTTTTTCTTCTTCTTTTCCTTTCATTTTCGTGGCCATCATCATCATATTATGGAGATCAAAGTTCCTTTTAGCTTTGATCTTGCTTATATTTTGTTGATTCAAGCATGAATCTTTCAAGAACATGGAAGATTCAAGCTTTCTAGCTTTGAATCTTCACCAACTTTGTAGATTCATCTTTCTTTTACTTTAATCTTGTTATTTTGTGATAAAGATTCAAACTTTTGTTTGTTATCTTCATATATCTTAAAGATCCAAGCTTTATGCTTCAAGATCTTCAAGAACACTAAAGGTTTAAGCTTTCTAGCTTTGTGACCTTATAAATTGTGTGAAAGGGATCCAAGCTCTCTAGCTTAGGGTTCCATCACCTCTTTTGACTTGGATCATGTTCATACTTATTTGATTGATGTAAAGTTTGTAACTTTGTTTGTAAATAGGACTTGTAATTGTGTTAAGACTAAGGATATGATGTAACCTTGGTTCATCATCCATCTAAGACTCTTAAATGAGTTGTGTTACCACTTGGTCTTAACATATTATGTATTGATGGTAGAATCTTGGTCAAAAGTGATGCTAAACCATCAACGAGTTGTACACTTGAAGCTACAAGCATCAAGGATGAGAACCGTGATGAGCATCAAGCACCAAGAACCTCACCGGAGCACTTGTCCACTGATTTTCGTATCTGATCAGACCACCTGGGCTACTGGAAAGTTTATTTTCAGTTAGTTCGGTTCGATTAGATGATTTTCCGTTTATGCCTCATCTTAATCCGAGTTACGGTTTAGGATTTATGGCCCTCCGAGAGTCACTACACCCTATTAACGTTGTGCTGAAATTTCTGACCTACTCGCACTTAAACCGTCACCACGGTCAAACGAAGACGAGTTAGGTTCTGAAAATTGGTCAGCGGTTAGTGGACTCACATACGGATCCATAGCCACTGATTATGCATCTTTTCGATTTACGTAGAGGTCGCAGCAGCTGACCGAAGTCAGCCTATTGTTTCGATCTCTATTCTTGTCAAACTTACTTAGCTTTTATGATGATGAATGATGATGATGATGACACTTAAACTTATTTTATGCACTATTAGAATTTATAAAAACAACCTACTGACCTAGTAACCCTTGATTTAGGTTGACGACCTTTCGGACCGACTTACTACTTGCGTACTTTCATTACCGACTTTACCGCTTTTATCACTGTGAGTTATAGCATTCCCTTTTTACTTTAACTTATTTTGGGAACTGAGAATACCTGCGGATTTTATGTTTTACATACTAGGCACGAGTACTTAAACTTATATATGTGTGGATTATACAACGGCAGAAACATTCCCTTTAGCTCGGTAACGTTTAATCATTGGTTTTTGAACCGTGAACGCGAATCTTAGATATGGATCCATAGGGTTTGACATCCCCACTCGGGCTAGTCGCGCTAGCATTTAACGAGTGTTTAATATTTCGTAGACATACGCACTTGCCAAGTGTACTTTCAGGGGGTATAAACGTTAAGTTAGTTACCGAGTGCCCACGGTTATACATATACTTTATCATACTGATTTGAATTACTGATTTGAAACGCTTGTTTGAAGCACTGAAATCTCGTGGCCTACATTACATTACTGAATGCAAACAAACTATAGCTCACTAACATTCGTGTTGAATTTTTAAGCATGTATTTCTCAGGTATTTAGACATTGTTGCTTCTGCTGTTAGCCTTGCTGTTCTAGTCTCGGTGTATAGACTTGCTGTTACAGACTTGCTGTGTTAGACTTCCGCTTCATTACTTAGAGATGTCTCAAGCATGAAACTTTTACTTTTTATTCCCAACTTATGTTATTTTCAAAACAATAGCTTTGTAATGACCTTAGTATCATGTACTCATGTTAATGTTTCCTATTCATCTTTTGTAAAACGTTATCTGTTCATGAATGCAAAACTGGTTTTCAAACAGCATATAGTGTTTGACCTTGTAATGATCCTGTTGTTGATGTACCGTATACGATGATTTTGTACGGGGCGTCACAGTTGGTATCAGAGCATTGGTTGTAGGGAATTAGGTTGCATTAGTGAGTCTAGGACCGACCCAAGTAGGATTCACTAATAGGACTAATCTACAACTTGCTAGTTTACTTGTTTCTGCGGAACCTGCTGCATGCTACTGTGTTATATTACTACATGTTACTACTTACTACTAGTGCATGCCACTGCTTACTTTTACTACCGTATGAACTTACTGCATGCTACCGTTTCCTTTTACTGCTATGTAAACTCGCTGCATGCTTTTGCTTATTCTAGCTACTGCATGCTACTATCTGCTTTCGATTGCATGTTACTTCTGTTTAGTACTGTTAATATTGCCATGCTATATACTGCTGTAAACGAGCTAGGTTGCTGTAGTGCCTGATTACGTGCTTGCTTCATGCCTGCTATTCGCTGCACCGACTTGGAAAAACTTACCTTTCCTAGTTCAGATGTTCTTCTGAACCCATTTCCCACACGTCTAACCCTAAGGATTAGTATTGTAATCCACCTGTTACTACTGTTCCACCATTCCAGAGATCGAAATGATTCTTCACGCAATCTAGGAGGAGTACCCCTCGGATTACACGCCCACTAAAGTCGATCCTCGGAGGAGGAGATATTGGAGGATTTGTCGGAGTAACCGCACCCCGAGCTCACTCTAAATAGCCACGTACGACATGTGAACATTCGAAGGTTGTTCAGTTCCTGCAAGATGGCTCGTATCTCGTACGCTTTCATGACCGTCACTTATATCTTTCGTTCTTCACCACTGATCGACGATCTGACGACATTTCTGGATTTAGTACCCTAACACTCTTAGGCATTGGGGCAGTCAGGAGGACATCTCCTTTCACAAGGTCAGAGTGCCTTATACTGATGCTCAACCATACCCAAAGACTTGGGAGTCACCTCAAGACATATCGTACTACTACTTGCTACACATACAACTCGAAGCGAGACCCAGATTGAATTTCTAGAAAGGAACCTAACGATGTTACCTGAACCTGAACATTTTGAAGAAATTTCAGGACATTTAGGCATTGGTGCATGACCTACGGAACTTACGCACCCACACCGAGAAACCGTGAGATTAATTATGTAGATTTTGTTTTGAGATAGCATAGATAAAGCACTGTTGGATGAAATTGAGTAGAACTGAAAGTGATCACGTTACATTGACCATATGGAGTGATATTGGAATGAACGTACGATTTAGTACAATATAATGACGCCAGGCCAGCGTAATTATATTGAAGTGAATTATGCAGAAGTCCCAATGTTACTACATAAGGAATATGAAGCGATTCAAAGAAAATTTTGGTAGGAACCACTTGAGTATACGCATTATGGTCTGATAAAGGCAGGAATAACCACTTAGTCTAGATACTGTACGAGAAGGGCCTGGACTGCAGAATTGATAACCCGAAAATTTGTTACAGATATAGACACCCTGGATACTTAAGGAAAAAGTTCTCAAATAGAAAAAAAAAAAACTTTGGACTCACATATGATAGAGCAATCGTTATCTCAGCTATGGAGACTCGCATGGATCCTGATTTTAGTTAGGGTACGTTTCTTCACAACGATTTATCGTCTCGGAATTGTTTAATACTAGAGTGATAGAAACCTTATATCTAAGAATCCTAGTGTGATGACTAATAAGCCATTTACAATCATGAGAGTTAAGTATTCTATAGGACAAGCTAATGGTAAGTTGGCAGAGATAGAGGAGTAATTTAAGATAGTACCTTAAAAATTAACAGGTGGGTCATTTGGAGATGACCTCATGCCAACAAAACTTGGAAGTTTTATAGTAGTAGTTGGAAATGATTAGTTACCTGCACACAAGCAGATGTTATTTGAGAAGGTTGATAAAAATTTTCACGGCAGTATAATAAGATTTGGTTGGAATGGACCTTAAAATTAACCTAATACTCATCGAGTTAGAAAGCTTTGAGGAAATAGTTGGAACGGACTGACTTTCAAGGACGAAAGTGAAAGTTATTTATAGTAAGAAGATTATTCATATACCTCGCGAGAATGGTGAGCCAAAAGCCATCCGGATTACTTCAACAACCCGAGATCCCACAATGGAAATGGGAAGGGATGACGATGGATTTCATTCTGAAACTACCGAAAACAGTCGGCAGTTATGACACTATCGGGGTTATCGTTGATCGCCTCACCAAATCTGCTCACTTTCTAGCCATGAAAGAAACCGATACAATGGACAACGATACATAAAGGAAATTGTATCCCGTCACTTCAGCAATTCAAATACTATACTAACCAAGAATCGTATTTGATACTCATTCTTATGCGACACTGAATCCAAACTTATTCCGAGAGAATTCTTAATCAATGATAATCACACCATCACCCTTCTTACTTCGATATTAGTCATACCAGTTCGGAATTTCCAAAATCAATGGGTAGTTAATCCCCGTCCTCATACTCTCCCTTTCGTTTCTCACTTATAAGCAACAACTTTATACTTAAGCTTTTTTGATCGAAGGACTTATGCCCTACTAATAGTCATCAACCACATTAAAATTCAACAGTTTTCATTACCTCGTAACATTTTTTCTCAAATATCACCCGAGATTTTTAAAAGTCTTTTACTCGATTCTCATCAATCTTTTTTCAACTTGTAACCTCCGAAATATGAAAATTTTGTTTGTCAAAATTTTACTTACACTATTTTACTGTGCAATCCTCTCAAAACTTAATAAAAATAAATTTATTTTATTTGCCATTCGTGCAAATTTTTGAAATCGTATACGTTATATAAAATAAAGTAAATAATTACTTCTTTTTGACAAATACATATGAAATTTTACTTTCACTTTTACAAATCAAATCTTTTATTCAAAGGATATTTTACCTTGAATGGTACGTGTTGTACATAACCCTAGTTTGCTAAGAACTTAATTTATTTTCTTACATCGTCACCTTAAATGAATTCTATAAAATTTTCGTTGCTTGTCAATATAAAATTTTTCGTTGCTTATTCGTATCCAAGTCATCATGAAGACAGACAACTGTCGAAACTAAGAGATTCATGTGTGTGTATGTGATGAAGGCACTTACTACCACGTCATACAGAGACTTCGGGCATCCACAAACACTTATACCATTCAAAATTACTGCGTTACCCCAGGGATCTTATTCTTCACATCTGTCGGAGCGATGCTCTATCTTACATAACTCAAAGTCCTGACCTATTCCAAGGAAATTCTCATCTAGCAATATTAACATCATTAGTATTCCGACTTTAATATTAGCCATAACCTGTGTGGCATTCTGCAAAGTCAAGAAGCGATTAACTTCTCATCCTCATGCTCTATCCTTCATACCTCACTTTTTAGCAACGGCTTCGGACGTAAACATTTTTGGGCCAAAGACTTAAGTTCGGATAATCATCAAAACTACATTTAATTCATTAGTTTTCATTACCTAGTAACATGTCAACCGATGATTCAAAGATTTTTCACTCGACCTTTTTTAACTCGTAACCTCTGAAATACGAAAAACTATGTTTATCAAAATTTTTACACGTTGATTTACACGTTGCTTATTTGTGCGGTCCTCACAAGATTTATGGACAAATGAAAGTACTAAAAACTTTTCTATCACTTACGCAATTTATAAAATCATATATGTATAAATTTACCCTTACTTATTTTGGGTTAGTACATACTAAGTTATACCTTCAAGATGATTAAAAATCGCTCCTTTATTGAGTTGTTTTAAGTTAAATAATTTTGTGCAAATGGTACTCGTTATACATACTTCTAAATTTACCAAGAACTTCGTTCCATTTATGTTGTCGCATCAAACGTTTAAAGGTTTTTCAAAACTTCCTCGGTTGATTTTATTAAAGGTTTCCGTATTAGACTACACCATGTAGGGATCACACTTCTTCTCTCCCTCCGTTAGGGATGAAGCTTACTATTAAAATCCTTGTTAAAAATGCTTGAGCCACTTTGGGTGGCAGATTTATAAAAAAAAATTTGTTAGGAAGTCTTTGTACTCGAAAAATGTTCCTTTTAAGGTTAAACATGGCAAAATCGCGGGCAGATAAATCAGTTTTCTAAGGTACACTCAATGGTCACCCCATTGTAGGAAGGGCACTAGGTGGGTTTCTATTCTCAATATTTCACGGCTAATCGCAACATCCTCGTAAAAATAATCTCTATGAATTAGTAGGTTGAGGTACAAGGAATCGTTTTGAGATTCTTTTCACTTAGAGTAAACCGTTCTTTACGACCAAGGGTCCACGTATCTTCTTGTCCGCGCATCTCCTTAAGTATAAGGATAAATTCAGAACAAACCGCTCGAAGAGTTCACCCTGGTTCAAAGATCACACCTTTCGTGCGATTCTCTTTCAGAAATGTAAAGTAACATGCTTTAGGAATCTATGAATCTTGTTATCCTCTTGGAAGGGACTGCTTAAAACATCTGTAATACGGATATGGTTACTCTACACATTCCTTTCTAACCCTAACTTCAACATGTAACTGAAAGGATAAAGTTACATTATGGAACTGTTCTTTCATTCCATCTAAGGATAAGTTCACCTGCAGTATGGTAAACTGGATGATATCCTTCATTGTTCGTTCAGACCGTCCTGAAGGCACTATAGATAATTATGGCTTGCATTGCATATAAGTCCGATTATTCACTTTCAACAAAAGTTTCAATTCATATAGTTAAATGAAACGTTCTTAAATATTGAGTTCTTTATGCCTATGGTCTCTTTCCGAAATCAAGGGGTTAGTAAAATCCGTGGCTAACACTATCCAGACATCAAATCGCATGGTTATGATCACCATGTTTTCCATCCTACCTGTCAGCTTTGTATTGCGACATAAGCGCTCAATGTTTTAGATGGGTTTAGTAACATTCATGATGTATTTCATGCATCCAGCTTACTAAAGATGCCTGTAAGGCTAAAAACATCATCTTTTCTTTTGTGGATATATTCAGACAACATACTCTTGTTAACCAGAAATGAAATCAATTTGTTGATCTCCTAAGAGACTTAATTAATAGCATATACCTATTCTTACTTTTATACGCCAGAGTACCTTTCAAGGTAAATAGCTCACTTTTTAGCCCACGAATCTTTCGGAACTTTGATACGCTACTTCTTATTTAAATACGGTACCATTTTTTTTTTGTCACTCCTCAAATTTCGGGACGAAATTTCCATTAACAGGTGGGTAATGTAACGACCCGGCTTTTTCGACTTGCTTTTGTGCCTTGTGTTTTTGCTAAACTGCGTATTTGTGCGTACTGTGTTATTTTATACTCTGGAAACTTGATTTATGTGGTTTACTTCCATTTATATGTTAAAACGTGCCTTAGAGTACGTAGGATACATAACTTGATCATTGGAAGCCTTTATAACCGTTAGTGTTATTTGACGTTTCGAATAAACCGCGAACTTGCGCGCACGTTTAACTTTTGTCATAATCGGAATATTATGACTGCGAAATATTAATTATTATTTTATAATAATAATTACCTGGGTTTTTGGATGCTTAATTACGCGTATTAATTTAATTATGCACAATAGTTAGTCTTGTTGGACTTTCTACCTTGTTGGGTTCAAGCCCACCCTACTCTAGCTAGTGACCCAATTAATTAGCCCTTATCCATGTCATCAATCCTTGTCAAATTCCTTACTTATAAATACTAGCCCTTGTCCATGTCATCAATCCTTGTCAAATTCCTTGCTTATAAATACTAGCCCTTGTCCATGTCATCAATCCTTGTCAAATTCCTTGCTTATAAATACTAGCCCTTGTCCATGTCATCAATCCTTGTCAAATTCCTTGCTTATAAATACTATCCATTTACCTCTCATTCAAATCACTTGCTCATTTGGTTTTCACACACACTTGTTCTTTCTTTCTTCCCTTTCTAGTATTGCTTGTAAGTCTTCTTTTTCTTCTTCTTTTCCTTTCATTTTCGTGGCCATCATCATCATATTATGGAGATCAAAGTTCCTTTTAGCTTTGATCTTGCTTATATTTTGTTGATTCAAGCATGAATCTTTCAAGAACATGGAAGATTCAAGCTTTCTAGCTTTGAATCTTCACCAACTTTGTAGATTCATCTTTCTTTTACTTTAATCTTGTTATTTTGTGATAAAGATTCAAACTTTTGTTTGTTATCTTCATATATCTTAAAGATCCAAGCTTTATGCTTCAAGATCTTCAAGAACACTAAAGGTTTAAGCTTTCTAGCTTTGTGACCTTATAAATTGTGTGAAAGGGATCCAAGCTCTCTAGCTTAGGGTTCCATCACCTCTTTTGACTTGGATCATGTTCATACTTATTTGATTGATGTAAAGTTTGTAACTTTGTTTGTAAATAGGACTTGTAATTGTGTTAAGACTAAGGATATGATGTAACCTTGGTTCATCATCCATCTAAGACTCTTAAATGAGTTGTGTTACCACTTGGTCTTAACATATTATGTATTGATGGTAGAATCTTGGTCAAAAGTGATGCTAAACCATCAACGAGTTGTACACTTGAAGCTACAAGCATCAAGGATGAGAACCGTGATGAGCATCAAGCACCAAGAACCTCACCGGAGCACTTGTCCACTGATTTTCGTATCTGATCAGACCACCTGGGCTACTGGAAAGTTTATTTTCAGTTAGTTCGGTTCGATTAGATGATTTTCCGTTTATGCCTCGTCTTAATCCGAGTTACGGTTTAGGATTTATGGCCCTCCGAGAGTCACTACACCCTATTAACGTTGTGCTGAAATTTCTGACCTACTCGCACTTAAACCGTCACCACGGTCAAACGAAGACGAGTTAGGTTCTGAAAATTGGTCAGCGGTTAGGGGACTCACATACGGATCCATAGCCACTGATTATACATCTTTTCGATTTACGTAGAGGTCGCAGCAGCTGACCGAAGTCAGCCTATTGTTTCGATCTCTATTCTTGTCAAACTTACTTAGCTTTTATGATGATGAATGATGATGATGATGACACTTAAACTTATTTTATGCACTATTAGAATTTATAAAAACAACCTACTGACCTAGTAACCCTTGATTTAGGTTGACGACCTTTCGGACCGACTTACTACTTGCGTACTTTCATTACCGACTTTACCGCTTTTATCACTGTGAGTTATAGCATTCCCTTTTTACTTTAACTTATTTTGGGAACTGAGAATACCTGCGGATTTTATGTTTTACATACTAGGCACGAGTACTTAAACTTATATATGTGTGGGTTATACAACGGCAGAAACATTCCCTTTAGCTCGGTAACGTTTAATCATTGGTTTTTGAACCGTGAACGCGAATCTTAGATATGGATCCATAGGGTTTGACATCCCCACTCGGGCTAGTCGCGCTAGCATTTAACGAGTGTTTAATATTTCGTAGACATACGCACTTTCCAAGTGTACTTTCAGGGGGTATAAACGTTAAGTTAGTTACCGAGTGCCCACGGTTATACATATACTTTATCATACTGATTTGAATTACTGATTTGAAACGCTTGTTTGAAGCACTGAAATCTCGTGGCCTACATTACATTACTGAATGCAAACAAACTATAGCTCACTAACATTCGTGTTGACTTTTTAAGCATGTATTTCTCAGGTATTTAGACATTGTTGCTTCTGCTGTTAGCCTTGCTGTTCTAGTCTCGGTGTATAGACTTGCTGTTACAGACTTGCTGTGTTAGACTTCCGCTTCATTACTTAGAGATGTCTCAAGCATGAAACTTTTACTTTGTATTCCCAACTTATGTTATTTTCAAAACAATAGCTTTGTAATGACCTTAGTATCATGTACTCATGTTAATGTTTCCTATTCATCTTTTGTAAAACGTTATCTGTTCATGAATGCAAAACTGGTTTTCAAACAGCATATAGTGTTTGACCTTGTAATGATCCTGTTGTTGATGTACCGTATACGATGATTTTGTACGGGGCGTCACATAAATACCCCGCCCATCGTGTCCGATCGAGTGTATATGGTTATTTATAGGGACGTCCAATTGTAAATCTTTATATTAAAATTAACAAACTATCATTTAGTTAAACAAATATAAAGCCCATTAATAGCCCATAGTCTAATTTCCACAAGTGTCGTTCTTTTGTCCAAACCCCAATTATGGTACAAAGCCCAATTACCCAATTTTAGTAATTAGCCCAACATCATGATTACTTCGTCTTAAATAAGCATAATAATAACTTAGCTACGAGACATTAAATTAAAAAGGTTGAACATAACTTACAATGATTAAAAATAGCGTAGCGTTACACGGACAGAATTTCGACTTACACCCTTACAATATTTGCTAACATACCCTTATTATTAGAAATTAAAATTAAAATTAAAATATAAATATATATATATATATATATATATATATAAATATAATTTACGTATATGATAGAGAGATTGATATTTTAAATATATAAAACGTCGAATTGCGCTGGCTTTTATAGGCATTTTTGTCCAGGGAGGCTCCGCGACTCGCGGCATTCTAACACTTCAAACTCCGCAAGTCGCGGAGTTTGATTTTACAGCTCACACAAGTTTGGATCTTCTTTGCCGACGGATTATATAAATAAATATAATATATAAATAATTTTAGTAATTATTTAAATATTATATTATATTTATGTGCATAGTTGACTTGTAATTTTAAGTCCGTTGCGTCGAGCGTTGAGAGTTAACTCTGGTCCCGGTTCTGGATTTTCGAACGTCCTTGCGTACAATTTAATATCTTGTACTTTGCGTTTTGAATCTTGTACTCTTGTAATTCTGAGACGTTTCTTATCAATAATTGGAACCTCTTTGATTGTATTTTGTACTTTTGAGCTTTTTGGTCGTTTGCGTCTTCAATTCGTCGAATCTATCTTTTGTCTTCACCTTTTATTATTTAAACGAATATCACTTGTAAATAGAACAATTGCAAATAAAAGCTTGTCTTTCTTGAAGGATAATGCTATGAAATATATGTTCGTTTTTAGCATTATCAAATATTCCCACACTTGAGCGTTGCTTGTCCTCAAGCAATATAGTCTTGAAATACTAGAATCACTTCTTTATTCTTCACACTTTGTACATCAGTGATTTATATACGGCGGTATAAACAATGGTAGTAACGATGTGGTTTACAGTCCCACATGACTATAAAAATTTAAATCCATTAAGGAAATTGGATCTTTATGAAAATATTTGATATGAAAATATTTGATCTTTTGAAAATTAAATCTAGTTTTTACCCTAGATAAGTTTTCCGGAATAACCCTTCACCGGTGTTTGCAAAATATTTTTGTGGGTTTGGTGGGTTTCAGATTTGAAAATTTTAGCTCAAAACTTATGGTTTTGTGTCACCCACTTGCTAACCTTGTATTAGGAAAGCAACACGTCCAGTATACTTGTTCTGTATATTACCTTTCGGTAAACTACCGTCCGGTTGTAAAGGAAAGCGTTGAACAAGCAATTGTTAAGGCAATGTCCCCTGACATGCTTTTAATTATGGTCTATAGGGTGTCGGACGCAATTACTATCCTTTGTAGGAGCAATAGTAAAGCTCACCCTTATAATTTTTCTTCGGTCTGGCACAAGGTCCTATCTTTGACCATGCTATGCAACCACCGTTCTTACGATTGACACTCGATTTGGTTCAGGTGACCTAATGAATTCCAGGTGAATTCCTAGGATTTTACGTTCAAAGGTAATGAATTTCATTGAAAATGGGTTTTTAGAAAACAAATCGGTTTGTAATTTTTGATCAAAATATTTTCTCGTTCAAGCTCGAGTTTAGATATCATCGAATTCCATGAGTTTGAATTCTCAATCTTTAAGGTCAATCTCAAGGATTGAGTAATATCAGTCTTAATAGCTGATTTTTGATCTTTAAGGAGATTATCCTTTCTGGGGATCTGATTCATTAGTCTTATCCAGCTAATTTGCACGGCGTCCTCCCTATTTTACGAGAAAAATCCTTCTCATGGTTAGGATAAATCTGACCACTTGGCGACCCTGTTTGATGCCGAGGTCCGTGGATTTCCTGCTGATTTTAAAGATGAATTTTCTAGATTTTTCATCAACCTACAGCTGGTCTGGACGACAACTTCATGACCTAAATCAAGAAGCGCGTTTCTTTTTCGGAAGACTTTACTTCCTTTTAATGATGGAATTGATTCATCGTGTAGATCTATCTTTTCTTTCCTTTCATTGGGTAAAACAGTTAATTATCGTCCAAAACAAAAGTATTTTCAATTATTTGTACAAAAATATGTGACATATGTTTAAAATAACTTGGTAATTTTCCCACACTTGGCTTTTATTTTCCTTTTTATTGTCCTCTATTCCATTTTAAATGAATTCTAACATTTTGGTTTTTCTCAATTTATGTCCTTTCCAAGGTAACAATAATTTCGGTGTTAACACCTAGTTTTATCGTTCATAAATATGTATAAACATGATTTTGAGTTTATTTAATTGAAAATTTTGAAAATTTTTACTAGAATTGGGTAGTCAGTATATAAGACTAGGGCTGTTCTTTATTATCAGAGAGCACTAGATTCTAATACAACTACTGCTTTACTAGTATTTTTAATGGTAACCAAGTGTTTAAGATAAAAATTTTAAAAATCCGAAAGAATTTAACCCCTTCCCACACTTAAGATCTTGCAATGCCCTCATTTGCAAGAAATTAGTAACAATTTAAATTATTGAGGGTGATTAGCGTAGAAAAATGATTAAATTTTACCAAATTTTCCAAACATATTAGCGTTTGTTTTGAATGATAAATGGTGCACATCATTTGTTCATTCCGTCTTGTTGTTATTTCACATATATTTTGCATCTTGTCGTCAAAATTAGTTGCTTTTGCTGAACTTAATGCCAGTCTTTGAAAATGCGTTGTTTTACCCTGTTGTGTACATAAGATAAACTGCAAACATATATACATATTTTTGAAGTTTGGTATATTACCCCACATTCAAAAATTATTAAAATCTAATAATAAAAGTTAGAAAATTATAAAAACTATTACAATATCAGCATAAGTGTTAAATGTAGTAACATTACAAAAATAAATAAAACTAAATAAATTAGGGTTGATACTGATACCAGTAGGGGTTCCATGCATAACCGTATGTGTTATAAAATGCTTCAGCTGGGTTATAAGTAGGATACGGTGGTTGGATCTCTATAGACCAGGGAGAAAATACGGGCGTTGGAGTAGGAATATAGTTTCTACCTACATGTTGGCAATGAGCTATGATTTGGTTTTGATGAACTTGCCAATCTTAAAATGCTCGATGTCTAGCATTTTCATACTCTTGTGAAGCTATAAACCTTTGCATTTCTGTCATTTCATTTCCCCCTCCCACATTACCTGGCTGTTGATTTCTCTCAACCTGTGGATGTCTTCCATTATATCTTACTGCGGCGTTATTTCGCCTTTTCAAAACCTTAGCACCATGATATACATTTAAACCAATTGTATCTCGGGGTTCTGGTTCTTCGATTAATAATCCCCCCCAACTTATATCCACATCGAGATACTCAGCAATTAATGTAATAAATATACGACCTCCTATTATACTGTGCGGTCTCATCCCCCTAACCATAGCTGATAAATAATAACCCACACAATAAGGTATACTTACAGCGCTTTGTGGGTCTCGAATACACATGTGGTAAAATAAATCTTGCTCATTTACCTTTTCCTTATTTTTACCTCGCTGTGTAATCGAGTTCGCTAGAAACCTATGGATTACTCTTAATTCAACTCTATCAATATCAAGATAAGAGTAATTTCCCCCTTTAAATCGGTGATGGCTAGTCATTTGACTCCATACACCATGCGTATCAAAATTTTCATCAATCTTCCTACCATTTAATATCAACCCTCGACAATCGGCAGATGCTAGCTCCTCAGGCGTATATATACGTAAGGCCTGAGCCATATCTAGTAGAGACATGTGGCGCATCGAACCTCCTAACAAAAATCTAATAAAAGTTCGATCGGTTAAACTAGTTACCCGATCATTTATTTCTATACTACACAATAATTCTTCACACCATACTTTATATACAGGTCTACGCATGTTGAATAAATGTACCCAATCGTTAAAAGTAGAATTACCATACCTTTGAGTAAGTAATTCCCTAATTGGCTCGGCCAATTCTACGGCTTCTAACGGTGTCCATTCTATTACCCTAGGTACTTCAACAGCTTTAGAATGAAGAGTATGCAAGCCCCTTTGGTATTTTGGATAATCTATCCAACGTCTGTCTAATCTCAAGTTCGGGTGCAAATTTTCCACGTGCATATCTGAAAATGTCATAACTGGTTGAGGTATATCTTGTTTGTAATGGTTATCAACATCTTGTTGTTCCGCATTCTCAGGAGGAGCAATGCGAGCTTGGGATGAAGATTCACCCCTTTCAGTCTGCAAAACACATCAAACACAATTTTTTGTGCATCCAAATATGCATTAGTGTCAGCAAAATCGTCAATCAAAATAATTACAATGACATGTTCAATTTATATCAAACTTATGCTCATTTTCATATTTTTATCAAATCTACACTTTTTCAAATAAGCATATACGAAAATTTTCGCTAAGTTCATAAGCATTCAACTCAAATAACATGTCAAAATAATCATTATTAGTAATTAAACAAGTTTCAAATGGCATTATCTCTCAAAAATCAAGTTCATGAATTTTAGACTTGAAAAAGTCCACTTTAATTCTCAAAAATCATGTTTAGGCTCAAAGTTTGGATCATTTAACTACCTAAACATGTTACACTACTTAATTTAGCAATAATTCATGACAAAAATCGGCCATAACCTGTTTATATCAAAAAGTCCCAAATTGCTCAAGAACACAAACCCTAGATTACTCAAAATTTGAAGTTTAAGGCTTCTAATCATGTTAAATAGCATCACTCTAGGTTATACAAGCATAATACATAAGCAATTTAAGCATAATTACACTAAAAAGCATCAAAATCGAATTGGGTATAAATTTGTTCAAGAACACTAATTTTCGGATTAAATGGTGTTTAGGTGTAGAAATTTACCGTTTTCCTTGAGTAATTCCTTGATAGCATTCTTCTCAACATGATTTTGTGAAAGATTTGATAAAAAATGGCCAAAAATTGCGGATTTGTGTGTTTTTTCGGGTGTTTTTCGCAGTAAAATGGGGTGTGGTTGTGTTGGGGACTGTCTGATTCATGCGTTTTATTTTTTTCTGTATTTTGCATCCTCCGCGAGTCGCGGAGTTTGTATTTTTTTTTTTATAATAACTTAACTTATAAAACAATTAATTAATTAATTTTAAAATTTTGTTTCCCTTATGATTTAGGACGAGGTCGTTTCGGAACGATGTCCTAGTCCGTCCCTCGACAAAATTTTAAAATTTGTCTTTTTTAGCTATTGTTTTAAAAGCAAAGATTTTTAGGTTTTTTAATGTTTTTGGCATACTTTAATTCAATAAGATTAAAAATAATGATAATAAAAGTTCTCGTCCCTCCCTCGGGTAAAGCAATTTCAGTTCAACGACCTAGTCTTCAACTCACGACGAATTTTAAAAATCATATTTTTAACTTAGCGAAATAAAGTAAATTTTTGTTTTTAAATTCACACCAAACTTAAATTTAAAATGCATAAAATTAAAAATTCACACCAAACTTAATTAAAAATTCATATTATAAATTCACACCAAGCTTAAATTATATTTTTGTTTTTATACATACAAAATTATATTAAAAATATCAATTTTTCAAATATTTACAATTTTAAATATATTAATTTAAAAAGTTTACAATATTTTTTTTAATTTTTATATATTAATTTTAAAACATGGTAAAAATAAAATTAAAAATCTTTTTAGCTTTTATCCCACTTTAATCAATCAAATATTATCAAAAATATACGCCCCTCTTTTCGGTAAAGTAATTTCGGTTCCATGACCTAATTTAACTCATGACGAATTTTTGAAATATTTTGTGTTGATTGATTAAAGATATTTATACCTTAAGAATAAACGTTAAATTTCGCAGTGATGTAATAAATTTTTGTATGATATCAATAATTTCGGTCGCAAGACCTAATTTTATTGAATACCAATTTAATACTTTATAGCGAACAAATTAGCGTTTATTATCAAAAGGTTAAAAATAAAAATAAAAATAAAAATGAAAACTGTACAAACTTACCTGTGAAATAAAATTCTTAATGATATGCTCTAGCCCACTCATAAGATAGTCGGACTAATTGATTTTCCATGGCTACATAGGCGTAACCTCGAGCATTTAATGTTTTTTTTTTCTAAACATATGAACGGTCCATCTCTGCATAAAGTAACAAACTCGGTGTTTGAATAAGTTTGATTATTTGAACATTTACCTTCGTGTGACCATTTTCCGCATTTGTGACATTTTTCAAGGTGTCGTGCTCTCCTTTTCGCTGCGAATTTTGATTTTCCTTTACCAAATTGTAACTTATTATCTTCGCATCTGGATTCTTTTCTTACTCCGTCCAATTTACCTCTGATTAATGATACTATTTCACTCGGAAGTATATCATTATTACGTTTAGTGATCAAAGCGTGTAGCATTAGACCATGGTTTAGTTCCCAGGAAGTCTTCATCTCGTAAATCCTAAAAAAATAAAAAATTTAGAATGGGGGGAGAAAACTAGTTCTTTAGGGTCTGCTAGGGAAAGACCATTCGGGTTCCATTTTCGAGAACTACACGAAAACAGAAAATCTAACTCTAACAGAAATACATATTATCTGTGACGATCACTCCAAATCCATATGGACGAACACGTCATTCATTGATTTCATTGCGAGGTATTTGACCTCTATGTGATACGTTTTGTAACATTGCATTCGTTTGAAAAGGTATTTCATAAATGAATATATAAATTCCAGGTTTTTTTTACATCTGATGATTCCTACGTATAGACAATCACCATTTAAATGGTTTACAATAATACATCTGTTGACAATACAGTCAAAATAAGATACATGGTAATGGTTTGATGAATGCAAGTTTCTTGTATATAGCATGTATGACTCCAAGCACATAACTTGTATCACGTATGAGCAAACAGCGGAAGACTTCTAGAAACCTGAGAATAAACATGCTTCAAGTGTCAACACAAAGGTTGGTGAGTTCATAGTTTTAATATTACACATAATCCGTATATCAATGTGGATTACAAAAGTTCAGTTGTTTTATTCAAAACGTTTATCATTATGTTTTAAATAAAAGGTGAATCACAAGATTTCAGTTGTTTCATCCGAAACGTTTATCAATCGGTTCTACAAAATTGAGAACCCTGGTAACTAAACTTTAACGTTTATAATAAGTACCCCTCGTTTAACATGCAACCAACATGTACAATACACGCAATCCAACGTGTACTAACTTCAAATAGCATACGTCTGTTTTATAGTTCAGGCTAGAGTTTCTTTCTATACCTGGAACAGACGGGGATGTCAAGCCCTATGGATCCATATACAATTATTCGCGCCCACCAGTCCATATCCTATGTACTGGCAGCTACTAGTTACCAAAGCTAAGGGATTTTCGGTTCAAACTCAGTGTAGAATTAAGTATGTACTTGTATCCATTGCGTTTAAAATAAATTGCATGTATTCTCAGCCCAAAAATATATATTGCAAAAGCAATTAAAAAGGGAGCAATGAAACTCACACAAAATCAGTTTTAGTATTTGTATCCATTTAGTAAAACAGTTTATAAAACTGCGCATGTATTCTCAGCCCAAAAATATAGTTTGAAAAAGGGATCATATGAAACTCACGTATATAAATCTAGTATTTTCAGTATTTATAAACAGTCGCATGTATTCTCAGCCCAAAAATATATTGAGTAAAAGGGATCATATGAAACTCACACATATAAATATTGTATATCGGTTAATAAAACATTTGCATGTATTCTCAGCCCAAAAATGTAGAGAGTAAAAGGGATCTTATGAAACTCACGTATATAAATCTAGTATTTTCAGTATTTATAAACAGTCGCATGCATTCTCAGCCCAAAAATATATTGAGTAAAAGGGATCATATGAAACTCACGTATATAAATCTAGTATTTTAAGTATTTATAAACAGTCGCATGTATTCTCAGCCCAAAAATATATTGAGTAAAAGGGATCATATGAAACTCACTGTTTAATATTGATATACAATATTGCAGGAAAGCACGTATACGCATTGGAGATAATAAGCACGAGGTTTGATTCACAAAAATACCCCCGAATATTACCCATAACCTCCTTGGCAATAACCCATATTTTCCTTAGCTCTAGCTTTCTCGGAAACTCGTTTTGAAAAATTACTTGGACAGCACTCCGTCGTAATATTTTATGTACATTATTATTTTTGTATCGCAAAAATAATAACACTAATAATAAAAATAATAAGATTAATAATAATCTTATTATTATTAATAATAATAATAATAATAATTATAATAAAATAAATAAATACGGAGTAAAAATAATATATATGTGTGTGTGATTTATCTGGCCAAAACTCGAGAATTTATAGCACTTGACCTGAAATCTGGAGTCATGCGACTCGCATGGAAATGGCCTTCTGGCCATGCGACTCGCATGAGGACCAGGGACAGCTCACATTATTTTGGCTCCTAGCTTGTCGACATAATATAAAATAAATATAAATATATAAATAATTAATATAATTATTTATATATTATATTTTATTCTTGTGCATAGTAGACTAGATATTTTTGGTCCGTTGCGTCGGGCGTTTCTTCTTGACTCGGGTCCCGGTTCCGGATTTTCAGACGTCCTTGCGTACTATTTTATATCGTGTACTTTGCGTTCCGCAACCTGTACTCTTGTCATTTTTAGACGTTCTTCATCAATAATTTGAACCTTTTTAATTGTATCTTGTACATTTGAGCATTTTGGACCTTTCCGTCTTCAATTCTTCGTTTTCGCCTTTTGTCTTCGCACTTATTAAGTATAAACGAATATTACTTGAATATGGAACAATTACAACTAAAATCCTGTCTTTCTTGGGGGATAATGCTATGAAATATATGTTCCTTTTTAGCCTTATCAATAGCCTTAAATTATCCCTTAATTATATCACTCAAAGTGTATCTTAAACTTTCGAGTGTTTTGGTCATTTACTTCTATAAATCATCGTCTCGCTATTTGTTAAAATACATTTTTATAATAGCGTTTTACTGTAGCAAAGTTACTGTAGCAAAGTCAAATTTTACTGTAGCAATTCACTGTAGCAAAGTCAATTTCACTGTAGCAAATAGTGATTTTCGAAAACACTGTAGCATTTTGAGTAATGTGGCAATTTGAAAACACTGTAACAAATTAGTGTTTAACTGGTTCATCTTAAACGCTTTAGTTAACTTATCTAAATATCAATTGAATCAATAAACGAATGTTACTATCGTTTATTATATATATGTATATATCTTTTTAATATACATAAATCAGTTTTTAAATACACATTGGAAGTTATTTATAAATAAATTTTAATAATAAATATTTCAACTTATCATATACATTCAAATAGATATTTAAACCAATAAGTTTAATGTACGGTATCAAACAATTAATACATTGTTACCTTTTCATGTTATAGTATATATGTATCTATTTACATATAATTGTTCGCGAATCGTCGAAAACAACCGAAGGGTATTTAAATATATAAAAGTAATTCAAAAATTTTGAGATTCAGTTTTACAGACTTTGCTTATCGTGTCGGAAATGTTAATCATACAAAGATTAAGTTTAAATTTAGTCGAAATTTCTGGGTCATCACATTATCCTTTAAAGACTTGATTCTCCCCACACTTAGTTAGCTTTGGTATCGAAATTGTGATTAACTTCGTTGTCAACTTCCATCGGACTATATATGTAATGTTTCACTCTGTGACCATTAACCTTAAATTCAATCCCATTTGAATTTATTAATTCTACTGTTCCGTATGGGAAAACTCTTTTGACTATGAATGGTCCAGGCCATCTTGATTTCAATTTTCCAGGAAATAGCTTGAATCGTGAATTGAAAAGAAGAACTCTGTCTCCTTCTTTAAATTCTTTTGAACTTCTGATTCTTTTATCATGCCATTTCTTCGTTCTTTCCTTATAGATTAACGAATTTTCGTATGCTTCTTGTCTTAATTCTTCTAATTCGTTTAATTGACTTAATCGTAGACGTCCAGCTTCATGTAAATCAAGATTACATGTCTTCAAAGCCCAAAATGCTTTGTGTTCAATTTCTACTGGAAGATGACATGCTTTTCCATAAACGAGTCTAAAAGGTGTGGTTCCAATTGGAGTTTTGTAGGCTGTTCTAAAAGGCCAGAGTGCATCCTCCAATTTTATGGACCATTCCTTCGGATTTGATCCTACGGTTTTCTCTAGAATACGTTTTAAAGCTCGGTTGGTGTTTTCAACTTGTCCACTTGTCTGTGGATGATATGCGGTGGAGATTTTATGAGTTACTCCATATCTTTTAAGAACTTTCTCAAGTTGATTATTACAGAAATGAGTACCCCGATCACTTATTAAAGCTTTCGATGTTCCAAACCTTGCAAAAATACATTTTAAAAAGTTGACTACAACTCGTGCATCGTTAGTTGGGAGAGCTTGTGCTTCCGCCCATTTAGATACATAATCAATGGCTACGAGAATGTAGAGATTATTATGAGATTTTGGAAGTGGACCCATAAAGTCAATACCCCAAATGTCAAATACTTCACATACTTGAATGACATTTTGTGGCATTTCATCACGTTGATTTATTTTTCCGGCCCTTTGACAAGCATCACAGGATTTGCAAAGAAGGTGTGCGTCTTTGAAAATTGTAGGCCAATAAAATCCAGCATCGTAAACTTTTCTTGCTGTGAGTTAAGGCCCATAATGCCCTCCTGTTGGTCCTGTGTGACAATGGTTTAAAATTTTACTAGCTTCATCTCCGAATACACATCGGCGTATTATTCCATCTGGACAACTTTTAAACAAATGTGGATCTTCCCAGAAATAGTGTTTTATATCACTGAAGAATTTCTTTTGTTTTTGGTACGATAATCCTTTTTCAAGGAATCCACATACTAAGTAGTTTGCATAGTCTGCAAACCATGGAATTTCATTATAATCTATCTTCAATAGATATTCATCAGGAAAGTTGTCTTGTATGGCCGATTCATTTAGAACTTCTAATTCAGGATTTTCAAGACGAGAAAGATGATCAGCGGCGAGATTTTCTGCTCCTCTTTTATCTCGGATTTCAATATCGAACTCTTGTAAGAGTAAGATCTAATGGATTAATCTTGGTTTAGCATCTTGTTTCGAAAATAGGTATCTAAGAGCAGAATGGTCGGTATAGACCACCGTTTTTGCTAGAACGAGATATGAACGAAATTTGTCAAAAGCAAAGACAATAGCAAGGAGTTCTTTTTCAGTAGTTGCGTAATTTGTTTGTGCTCCTTGTAACGTATTACTAGCGTAATAAATAGGTTGAAATCGTTTTTCAATCATTTGTCCTAAAACGGCTCCCATTGCAAAATCACTTGCATCGCACATTAGTTCAAACGGTAGATTCCAATTTGGTGTTATCATGATCGGTGCATTAGTGAGTTTCTCTTTAAGAATATTAAAAGATTTGATACATTCATATGAAAAGATGAATGGAGCATCCTTTTCTAGGAGTTTATTCATAGGAGTGGCAATTTTAGAAAAATCTTTTATGAAACGTCGGTAAAAACTGGCATGCCCTAGAAAACTCCTAACTCCTCTAACATTGGTGAGATGTGGAAGTTTAGCAATTACATCTACTTTAGCTCTATCCACTTCAATTCCTTCCTTTGAAATTTTATGTCCAAGAACGATGCCTTCTTTAACCATGAAATGGCATTTCTCCCAATTAAGAACTAGATTTGATTGTTCGCATCTAATAAGCATTCATTCCAGATTAACTAAACATGTTTCAAATGTATCACCGAAGACTGAAAAGTCATCCATGAAAACTTTCATGCATTCTTCTATCATGTCGTGAAAAATCGCCATCATGCACCTTTAAAAGGTTGCAGGGGCGTTGCAAAGTCCAAATGGCATGCGTTTGTAAGCAAAAGTACCATAAGGGCACGTGAATGTGGTTTTCTCTTGATCTTCGGGTACTATTGGAATTTGAAAATATCCGGAAAAACCATCAAGAAAACAATAGTAACTATTTTCGGCTAATCTTTCTAACATTTTATCAATGAAAGGTAAGGGAAAGTGATCTTTTCTGGTGGTGTCATTTAATTTTCTATAATCAATACATACACGCCATCCTGTTACAATCCTAGTAGGAATAAGCTCATTTTTCTCATTTGTAATGACAGTCATGCCACCCTTCTTAGGCACGCATTGAACTGGGCTTACCCATGGACTATCAGAAATCGGATAAATTAAACCTGCATCTAGCAGTTTAATAATTTATTTCTTAACAACATCTTGCATATTAGGATTTAGTCTTCGTTGGCGTTGCACATGCGTTTTATGACCTTCTTCCATAAGGATTTTATGTGTGCAATACGAAGGACTTATTCCTTTAATATCATGAATTTTCCATGCAATAGCTGGTTTATGAGCTTTCAACACAGAAATGAGTTGAGATTTCTCATTTTCAGTAAGAGAAGACGATATTATTACAGGTAATTCAGATTCACCATGTAAATAAGCGTATTCCAAATGGTTTGGAATTGGCTTTAACTCTAATGTCGGAGGTTCTTCTATCGATGATTTGTATCGATATCTGTCTTCTTCTTTTAGCATTTGAATTTCTTCTGTTGTTGGTTCATATCCATTAGTCATAAGTGTAGCTAACATTTCAGTTTCATCAATTGGTTCAGTACCTTCTCCTAAAGAACATTCTCCTATTCCTTGTAATTCTGGAAATTCTTCTAACAATTCTGCATGTGAATCTATAGTTTGAATATAATAACATGTATCATCTGCAGATTGCGGTTGTTGCATTGCTCTATCAACTGAAAAGGTAACACTCTCATCCTGTATACTTAGGGTCAATTTCTTACCAAACACGTCTATCATTGCTTTAGCTGTGTTTAAAAATGGTCTTTCTAATATGAGAGGAACTTGAGAATCTTCTTCCATGTCCAGAACAACAAAATCTACTGGAAATACTAAAGTACCAACTTTAACTAGCATGTTCTCCATTATCCCTCTAGGATATTTTATTGATCGATCAGCTAGTTGTATGCTTATTCTTGTTGGTTTCAATTCTCCAAGGTCTAGTTTAGCGTATAATGAATACGGCATTAAATTTATACTAGCACCTAAGTCTGCCAATGCTTCTATTGAACTAAGACTACCCAGAAAACATAGAATTGTGAAACTTCCTGGATCAGATAATTTTTCTGGTATCTTATTCAACAGCACTGCAGAACAATTAGCATTCATAGTAACGGCCGAGAGTTCTTCCATTTTCTTTCTATTTGAGATTAGATCTTTCAGAAATTTAGCATATCTAGGCATTCCTGAAATCACATCAATGAAAGGAAGATTTACATTTATCTGTTTAATCATATCCAAGAATTTGGATTGCTCGGCTTCAAGTTTCTCTTTCTTCATTTTACTTGGGTAAGGAAGTGGTGGTTGGTATGGTTTAACATAAGGTTTTGCCTTAACTGTGTTATCTTCATTAACCTTTTCAACTAACGGTTCTGTTTCCTTATCTTGATCAGGTTGTGGTTCTTGTGGAGTAGGAATAGCTTCATCAGAAATTACAGGTATTTCAGGTGGTTTAAGTGTTGTACCACTTCTTGTGGTAATGGCTTTAGCTATTTCATTCCGGGGGTTAGCATTTGTATCACTAGGTAGACTTTCCGGTTTTCTTTCACCTATTAACCTTGCTAGGTTACTTACTTCTTGTTCCAAATTTTGAATAGAAGCTTGTTGATTTCTAAATGCTTGAGCATTTTGTTCATTAGTTTGTTTCTGAGATGTGAAAAACTGCGTTTGAGTTTCAACTAGCTTCGTCATCATATCTTCTAAATTCGGTTTTTTATCATCGGTTTGTTGTGGTTTGTTTTGAAAATTAGGTCTTTGCTGATTGTAAGTATTATTGGATACTTGTTGATTGCTAGGACCTTGTTGGTTGTTGTATGGAACATTTCGGTTGTAATTCTGGTTTTGATTGTAAATTGGTCTTGGCGGTTGATAATTATTCTGATAATTATTTCCAGGCCTTTGGTTTATGTATGAAATATTCTCTCTTTGTTCTATTGTTAGTTCAATACTAAGACAATGTTTTGTCAAATGTGGTCCTCCACACTGCTCACAACTAATTCGTATTGAGTGGATATCTTTAGTCATCTTTTCCATTCGTCTCTCGACAGCATCTATCTTTGCGGAAATGGAATCTAAGTCATGGCTAGAATCGGCTCTAGCTGCTTTAGATGATCTAACGATATCTTTTTCTTGCAGCCACTCATGTGAGTGGGAAGCAGTGTTATCAATAATTTTGTAAGCATCAGTTTCTGTTTTCTTCATAATAGAACCACCAGCTGCTATATCTATGTCTTTCCTTGTAGTGATGTCGCATCCTTGGTAGAATATTTGTACTATTTGACAGGTGTCTAAACCATGTTGCGGACATCCTCTTAATAACTTTTCAAATCTTGTCCACGCCTCATATAGAGTTTCATTCGGTTTCTGGGTGAATGTAACAATTTCTCCTTGAAGTGTTACGGCTTTAGATGCCGGAAAGAATTGTTTAAGAAAATTTTCAACTAAAACATCCCATGTATCAATCGCCCCTTCAGGTAACGATTCCAACCAATCTTTGGCTTCTCCCTTTAAAGTCCAGGGAAATAACATGAGATATATCTGTTCATCCTCAACTTCTCGGATTTTAAATAGTGTGCAGATTCTATTAAAGGTACGAAGATGTTCATTTGGATCTTCCTTCGGCGCACCACTAAATTGGCATTGATTAGTCACCATATGTAGAATTTGTCCTTTGATTTCATAATCTGGCGCATTAATGTCAGGATGAGTAATTGCGTGACCTTGGCCAGTGCGTTTAGCTCTCATTCGGTCTTCCATACTTAGAGGTTCCAGATTTTCCATAATTGAATTTGTTGAATCTGAATCACTAGAGGATTCTGATTTAATGGTTCGTTCCTCAACAATCTCTGTTTGAATGATTGGTGGTTCCGGAGGAAAAATTAATGGTTCAGGATCTATGAATCGTCCCTGAATATTCTCCGGATTCTCAATTGTGAGGTCGGGTTCAAAAAATGGATTATCGAAAATTTGAATTGGAGTACTTGGTCGACTGGATGACAATTCTAAGGTAAAATCAACGGCGACAATATTAGCTAGATGTCTTGATCTGGTTACAGGTGGTGAACGTACAAAAGGTGGTGAACGTCTTGCTCGGTGCATTCACTGAATATCCTATTAGTTTTTAAAAGGAAAGAAAAATTATATAAGTTATCCAATTAATAGACTTTTCTGATTTTGCCCACGTTTCGAATAGCCAAAAGATGCAGCAGAGGGGCATGATTCGTTTGGTCTCAATATAATTGAGTACTGTTTGGCTCCAATAACCCGGTCCACGTACAAATCCAACTATTACTACGAACCAGAAAATTTTGATGTCTATCAATTTAACCACTTAAAATAAATTTTCGTAATTTTAAGAAATTTAGAGAAGAAATAGAATAAAAATCTATGTCCTAAAAACTAGAATGGCTAGAAATAAGAAAGAAAAAGAAAGAGCGCGTCGGAAAAAGTGTCGGAAAAAAAGGGGTTGAAAAATAAAAGGCGTCGAAAAATAAGAAAGAAAAAGAGTGACTATAAAACTTTAAAGCACTCGACTAACCCAATCTTATTACTATCACTAACTTAAAATTAAAATTGCAAATTGAGATTACTAATTGGAGTGATAATTGATACATAGGTAAAAGGCGTCGAAAAATAAAAATAAGAAAGTAGCGCATCGAAACTTAAAAAGGAACTAAAAACTAAGAATTAAAAGTTGCGTCTAAAAATATTAAGGCTTACAAGTAAAACTATACCCAAATGGCAATAACTTAAAAAAGGAACTAAATCTTAAAAAGGTGTCGCAAAATTCTAAAACACTTAAATCTTAGTGTAAAGAAAAAGCACTTAAGGAATTTTACGGCAAATCCTAAAAATCTAGAAATAAAAATAACTATGGCAAAAACTATGACTTAAAACTAAATACGAGCAAAAAAATACAAATTATACGCTAAAACAATTAAAAAGGGACAAAATATAAAAATATACTAAAAGTTGTAAAAATTACAATTTTTATAAAAATATTATTTTTATATTATTTTATAAAAGCATTAATTTTTATATATATTAAAACTAATTATAATTAATTATACTAATTAAATTAAAACTTAAACTAATTAATATTAATTAAAAACTTAAACTAAATTATAATAATAATTAAACTAATTAGGGTTAAAATAATAATAATAATTAATTACTCCGTATTAAATGCAGATTAGGGTTCTGTCAGGCGAGTCAGGTTAAACTCCGCGAGTCGCGGTTCCACTTGGCATCAAACTCCGCGAGTCGCGGGGTTTGAAATTTCAGATTAGGTACTTTCGTTTGACAGGTTTCGTAATTTATTTTTTTTATTTTTTTATTTTTCTGTTTTTAATTTTCTGTTTTAATAATTAAATAAAATATTTATATAAATTAAATAAGAACTTATGTTTTAAAAACTAAAATAAAAATAGAAATACTTTATAATTTTATAAAAATCTTAAAAATAGATTTATATATATATATATATATATTTTTTTTTCGGTTTTTAAATTTTTAAATTTTTTAATATTTAAAATGTATTTTTACAAAACTAAATAAAACTTAATAAAAATCTTTTTTTATGTGGCGTTTCGCTTCGGCGTTCCCCGGCAACGGCGCCAAAAATACTTGATGTTAAAGCTAAGGGGTATAAAATACTATTAAATTTTACTAGGAAATACTATTAAATACGATACAATTTTACACAAGATATTTATTTATTTATAGAATGGATATACTTAAACCTTGCTACAACACTTATAGGCAGTGTACCTAATCGTACAGTAGTGTAGTTTTTAGTAAGTCCGGTTCGTTCCACAAGGAATCTTTTTAAACAAAGCTTAACGCTATATTAGTTTAATTTATAAAAATACAAATATATATATAAGTAATATTATTATTATAAAAGGGGGGTTTTTTTACCGTTTAATGACCGGTTTGTCGATTTTAAAACTTTAGTCGCAGTTAAAACCTAATGTAAAATATTAAAAATAAATACAACTTAATTTAAAGCGTAAAGTAAATAACGATAATGAAATTGCGATAAATAAAAGTGCGATAAAATAAAATTGCGATAATTAAAAAGTACAATAATTAAAAGTGCAATTAAATACAATAACAATAAATAAAAGTACGATAATTAGAATTGCAATTAAATATAAAATAAAGGAAATTAAATATGAAATAAAATAATTATGCTTATTTAAACTTCCGTAATCATGATGTTTGACGTGTTGATTTTAGTTTTATGCCCATGGGTTAATTGTCCTTTGTCCTGGATTATTTAATATGTCCGTCTGGTTTTTGTTCATAACAGTCCATCAGTCATAAATATAAAGTGTGAGTATCCTCGTCAAATTATCCTTATACCCGAAGTCAAATATTCCAACTAATTGGGGACTTAAACTGTAACAAGGTTTTAATACTTTGTTTAATAATTACACCAGGTTATCGACTGCGTGTAACCCAAGGTTTTAATACTTTGTTATCAATTATGCCAAGTGTCCTTGTACATAATTTCACCCCTGTTTTAATAATTCTAGTGACTATTAATCCATTCCCGTGTCCGGTTGAATGAACGATTATTCGTACATATAAATACCCCGCCCATCGTGTCCGATCGAGTGTATATGGTTATTTATAGGGACGCCCAATTATAAATCTTTATATTAAAATTAACAAACTATCATTTAGTTAAACAAATATAAAGCTCATTAATAGCCCATAGTCTAATTTCCACAAGTGTCGTTCTTTTGTCCAAACCCCAATTATGGTACAAAGCCCAATTACCCAATTTTAGTAATTAGCCCAACATCATGATTACTTCGTCTTAAATAAGCATAATAATAACTTAGCTACGAGACATTAAATTAAAAAGGTTGAACATAACTTACAATGATTAAAAATAGCGTAGCGTTACACGGACAGAATTTCTACATACACCCTTACAATATTTGCTAACATACCCTTATTATTAGAAATTAAAATTAAAATTAAAATATAAATATATATATATAATTTACGTATATGATAGAGAGATTGATATTTTGGATATATAAAACGTCGAATTGCGCTGGCTTTTATAGGCATTTTTGTCCAGGGAGGCTCCGCGACTCGCGGCATTCTAACACTTCAAACTCCGCAAGTCGCAGAGTTTGATTTTACAGCTCACACAAGTTTGGATCTTCTTTGCCGACGGATTATATAAATAAATATAATATATAAATAATTTTAGTAATTATTTAAATATTATATTATATTTATGTGCATAGTTGACTTGTAATTTTTAGTCCGTTGCGTCGAGCGTTGAGAGTTGACTCTGGTCCCGGTTTCGGATTTTCGAACGTCCTTGCGTACAATTTAATATCTTGTACTTTGCGTTTTGAATCTTGTACTCTTGTAATTCTGAGACATTTCTTATCAATAATTGGAACCTCTTTGATTGTATTTTGTACTTTTGAGCTTTTTGGTCGTTTGCGTCTTCAATTCGTCGAATCTATCTTTTGTCTTCACCTTTTATTATTTAAACGAATATCACTTGTAAATAGAACAATTGCAACTAAAAGCTTGTCTTTCTTGAGGGATAATGCTATGAAATATATGTTCGTTTTTAGCATTATCAACTACAACGAAACTTTCGCACCCGTAGCACGACTAGATACTATAAGAGCACTTGTGGCGCTAGCAGCTCAACGAAGATGGAAGATTCACCAACTAAATGTGAAATCAGCCTTTCTCAATGGGTTTCTAGAAGAAGAAATATACGTCGAACAGCCACAAGAGTTCATTAAGAAAGGAAAAGAAGATCAAGTCCTAAAGCTAAAGAAAGCCTTATATGGACTAAAACAAGCGCCACGCGCATGGTATAGCCGCATAGACAACTACTTCACAAGTTCAGGATTCAGAAGGAGTCAAAGTGAGCCTACACTCTACATCAAAATTCAAGGTAACTCTGACACTCTCATTATTTCCTTGTATGTAAATGATCTTATATATACCGGAAACAATGAGAGAATGATACAAGAATTTAAAGAAGACATGATGAAAACGTTCGAGATGAGCGACCTTGGATTGATGTGCTATTTTCTTGGCATCGAAATCAGTCAAGAAAATGAAGGCATCTTCATATGCCAAAAGAAATACACAGAAAATCTCCTGAAAAAGTTTAAAGTATACGGTTGTAAAACTGTCACGACGCCACTAGTTGCCAATGAGAAGATGAGACAAGAGGATGGATCGGAGAAAGCAGACGCTTCAAGATTCAGAAGTCTCATTGGAAGTCTACTATATCTAACAGCTACAAGACCAGATATTATGTACGCAACGAGTCTACTATCCAGGTACATGCAAAACCCTACTCAAATACATTACGGAGCTTCTAAAAGAATATTAAGATACTTGCAAGGTACCATGGACTATGGAATATGGTACAAGCCCACTATAGACTCGAAGCTTCATGGATACACAGACAGTGATTGGGCCGGATCAGTGGATGACATGAAAAGTACTTCGGGATAAACATTCACACTTGGATCTGGTGTATTCTCATGGGTATCAAAGAAACAAGAAACAGTGGCACAATCATCAGCCGAAGCCGAGTACATCGCAGCCGTTAACTCAGCTAATCAAGCTATATGGTTAAGAAGAATACTAGAAGACATGGGCGAGAAACAAGACGAAGCTACAAAGATATATTGTGACAACAAGTCTGCAATCGCAATGGCAAAGAATCCAGTATTCCATGGTAGAACAAAACACATTGATATCAAATATTTTTGCGAGAAGTCTCCGCTAAGAAAGATATTGAATTAAAATATTGCATGACTGAAGAGCAGCTTGCAGATATTTTCACTAAAGCACTTCCAAGACCAAAGTTCGAGTTCCTACGTAACATGCTCGGAGTAACACTAAAATACATTAAGGAGGAGTGTTAAACTATAATGTATTTCTAGATTTATCTAGAATTAACTATTAGTAAAAGATATTTAATAGTAGATATTTATGATGTAATTTAGTAGAGGTTACTAGATTAGAAAAGAAAAAAAAAATCAGATGATGCTGGAAGGATTAGCACCGACTTAATATGCCTATAAAAAGGCTTGGTGCATTCCAAATCGATACACACAACAACAATAATCATTTCACTAATATAAAAACATTACTTTCAAAAGTGTCTTCTTCACCTATTTTATATTTACCCAAAATACCCCTCATCAATTGTGATCACTAATTAAATACATTTAACTAATCACTTAAAACTAAATAAACTATAAACCATTTTCTCATATTAAAAAATCTAAACATACTATAATTCTAACATTCACAAATTTATATATAATCAAATAGAAAAGTTCCCCATTAATATTAAAATGGTATTGTGGTTTTTGCACAATTTAGCGTTTTTTTTCTTTTCTTAAAACCCGCATTTCTTTTGGGTTTATATAATTAAAAGCATAAATCTATTACAAGAATAAAGATAGAGCACTGGTTAGCTAAAATCAAATGAAATGAGTACAAATTATCACCCTGTATAAAAACGTTTAAAATCAATTATATTTATATATTTATATAACTTTATGTATAGAAGATATAAATAAATTACGGAGTATAACCTACCAACACACTATGCATGATATATATATATATATATATATATATATATATATATATATATATATATATATATATATATATATATATATATATATATATATAAGGAATTATGTGGGATCCCCACAGACCACATCCAACACACACATATGCATGACCACTATATACATTCAAATAGAGTTTCGATTAGCTAATAATTGTTTTCAAAATTTCCTTAATCACCATTAGATTAGAAAATTACATTACAATACCCCTTGATCTAACGGTCCTTATTCATTCACTAAAAAAATTAGCTAATAAATCAATTGTTAACAATAATATCCCTTAATTACCCTTCTTTCAATCACGCGCTCTCAAATTTAATTCCCTAATTATCTTAACCCATCGGTGTTATTCTTCCTTCCTTATTCAATTCCCTAATCCAACTCAATACATATTTTATATACTAAGTTCAAAATCGTCACTCTTTGCCCCTAAAATCTTTTTCTACAATTCACACACGATAACGATTCACATTCAACAATCAATCAATCAATTGAAGAAGATTGAATACGAAGATTCTATCTAGGCTTTCGTGCATTAATTGTAAGGTCGAGGGCTTAAAAGGTTGATTCATATGGGTGATTTGAAGCTGCATTTCGTGCATTAATTGTAAGGTCGACTAGGGCTTAAAAGGTTGATTCTTATGGGTGAATTGAAGCTACATATCTTCATCGCAATCGTTTCCTGAATCACGAGTATCATACAAACGGTAATGTTTCAATTTTTTTTTTGCATCTTATAGGTTTAAATTATTAGGGATTTTGATAGCAAAAATTAGGGATTTTGATTCATCAAAGAGATATTTAAACCCTAATAATAATTTTGGTTTAGGGTAATGTTTAACTAATTTAGGGTTTTAATTGATGAAGGTTGATTCATCAATTGTTATATAATAATCAAGAGCTCGAATTCCTAACCAAGAACAAGAAGCAATTACATGATCCTGATTAAACCCTACTTGCATCACTAGATTTTTAACATGAGTTTAACAGGCTTTTAGAGAGGGACTGAACAATGAAGGTCTTTGCTTGGTCTTTCTCATTTCAGAAAATCATTGGATTCACATGTAACGTTTATAACCTTTTTATGAATTTATAACTATTTTATGATTATAAACTGGTAATATGGACCATTTGAGAGGGCTAAGGGCCATAACACAAGTAATTAACTATTGAGAAAATTCAACTGTGGGTGCAGTTGGGATGCTGTCCAAAGGGAATGTTCCTTTGAGAAGATGTGTAGAAAAAATGTTTTAAATGGGCAGGTCAAGTGAATCGAAACTTACAGCAATGCTAGACATCCATATGTGTTAGGTAATAGGAAAATACATTTGAATCGAAACTTAATATGTGTTAGGTAATAGGAAAATACATTTGAATCGAAACCTAGCTTGTTTTAGGCATCTATGATCAAACAGGCGATTATTGAATCTTAGTTATAGCACTCGCGAATTGAAATCTTGTAAAGTACATTCTCGTGTGGCATGTCAGGTCAAGGTCTTTTGAATAATGAGTCTTCTATCAATTTTTTAAGAAATCCAATGTTTGATGGAGTGTGATATGTTAATTGAGGAATGTGCTAATATTTTTCCATCTCTTATACTAGTTGAACTGAAGAAACAAAGCTCATGTTCTGTCCAAATTAGCAACAAAACAAATCAACATGTTGCTTTCAAGGTGCTGATAGTATTATATGTTTTAGATTTCCAACTTATGTTATCCTTGTTAAAGTTCAATAGCATTAGACATAACCAATTTGTTAACAATCTACAGGTCAAAACTACCAATTCAAAGAAATATATTGTGTCACACCGAATACTGGAGTTATTGATCCCAAGTCAACACGTGATTTTACAGGTATAAACTAACTTACTGAACTTTCGTTGAATTTGTTTGGTTATGTTTTGATAAATGTTATTGGTTGAGGTGTTTTAGTGTTACTTTAGAAATCATAACTAATTGTCATTTGCTTTTGTATATAAATGAAGTTGCGTATGTGAAAGATAGATGTTATCTATTTTACAGAAATATGGAATATGGTTCCATGTGGATGCTGCATATGCCGGAAGCACGTCTATTTGTCCAGAATACCGACATCATTTAAATGGTGTTAAAGAAGCCGACTCATTCAACATGAATTCTCACAAATGGTTTTTAACCGACTTCGATTGTTCTGCGTTGTGGATAAAGGTTCAGACTTTAATTAATTTATTAATAATTTATCATCACATATTGGATATGGTCATTTAGCGACTCGGTACATTGTTCAGTGAAAATGTCAAGTATCTAATATATCTCAAACGTTTTAATAGTGAGAAAGTAGAATACTATATGTAATTGAAATCATCATTATCAATTGTATACACAATGAACAAAGGTGATTTTAAATTGATACTGCAACAAAAATAGGTTGCAAAATGGGTGGGTCAAGAGGATTAGAGTGTAAATGTAAGGCTGCTTGGATAATATATAAAAGATATGACCATAATTATTACTCTTCATTTATATATTCATATAATATAATGATCCAGTTTTGTGCATTTAGCAACCTAGAATATGGGAATAGTTAGTACACTTTGAGTTACTTTTAAACTGTTCAATTCATTTCTTTTTACGTAATGTTTAAATAAAACCCCGCTGACCTAATTTCTATGATGTTTTTATCAATATATACTTGATTTCACATACTTTGGGTAACATTTCCCTCTAATGCGCAATCTTATATGGCAGTTGGTTTGTTTGCTAATTATCTATACAACTTAATTTACTCATCAATAGAGGTGTAAATTTGACCAATTTTCTTATGTATGGGTTGATTATAAGTTGTGTGAAATTTGACAGTTCAAATGAGTAAATTAAGTTTTTTGGTTTAAACAAAAACTGGTCAAATGTGTTTGTCTGTTAAACGGGTCGAAAGTCTCTTGGTGACTATTTACTTATGTAATTGCAAGCTTCAGTTTATTTTATTTTTTATATTTTTTTATCATTTGCTAGCTGGCACTTTCAAATTTATTGACTAATCTAACGTGTTGATTGTTTTCTTATATAATCAGTTAATTGCGCTGATTCGCTGAAGGCCTGTCACGATCGTAATCATATTAAACCTGGTGAGGAAGTTCAATTTAGATATGTTTCTTGTCTTCATATATAGAGGCCTGTTTTTTTTCTTCTTTTTCTTTTCATTATATAACTGGTGAAAATGATCAAATAGTATAACTCTATATGTTACTGATAATGCATTTATTATGTAATTTTTTCGTTTCAATTGAAGTGCATTCTTACTTTAAGTACTAATGGTTTATCTTTTTGCTGCTAGAGAACATGATTGTTTGCTTTGAAGATCAGGAATCTGGTAGATGTTTAAAAGGAAGCCCAAGCGGAAACGAGACTTAAACCACTAAAATGTATTTTCTGAGTCATTGAATTTCTTTGGTCATGAATCATACATGTGACAAGATGATCATTATAATCTGTTCTCATATTCGATAATCTAATACTTACTCCATAATATATATTTTCTGCAAACTTCTAAAGATACATTTCGCACTTGTATTTGATGCCTTGCATGTTATATAATGTAAAATGCTATAAGACGTGTACCTTTTATATCATGTAATGCGTATATAATTCATTGTTCTTTTATGTGTGCTCCACAGGCGCATTATTGATTTCGGTAGTGCAATGGAGCTAATGGAGCTTCTCGGTATTAATCAATTTTTTTTTTCTTTTTCCTTTTTTATTATTGTGATTGTGATTGTGATTGTGATTGTGATGTTAAGTTAATGTTATAATGTAAGACCTTGTTTCTGTTTCTGATTTTGCAGTAGATCGGGACGCCGTCCAACCTTCGGGACGCCGTCCAGCAAAGGACGGGACGCCGTCCAAACTGTCTGTCGAGCCAGCTGTTTTAATTAATTAAAAAGGGGTAAAATGGTAAATTCACTTGGATGCCGGTTTGGAGCCTTCAAGGCTGGTTCCTTGGTCATTTGTGGATGATATTTCATCCTCACAAACACTCTCAACCTTATCTAGAGAGAGAGGAGGGTTTTAGAGAGAGAGAGAGAGGTGGATTTGGAGAAGAAGGAGTCGGATTCTCGCAAAAGCTCGGGTTCTAAAGTTGTTCATCTCGTTCACGGCTACATTGTGGTGGTATTGGTAAGCTCAAACTCCGAATTTCATTTGTTAGATTTGATATTCAAGTTAGGGTTTTGAGTTAGTTTGTTATGAAACCCTTTTAGATGATGAAATGGGTTTATGGTGACTTGTTGTTCTTGTCACTTGGCGGGTTTTGGGTCGGTTGACGATTTGGCCTTGATTAGGGTTTGATCTTGAGTTTAATCACTAGGATTAGTGATTTTGGAATTGTTGGAACCCTTTTGGGTGAGTTTGGTTAACTAATTTTGAAATGGGTCAAAATTAGGGTTTTGGTGTCAAAATGGGTATGACACGTGTTTAACACTTGTGATCGGGCTTAATCGGTGTGTTAGGACCATTTTCACTCGTGTTAGTGGATATTGGTTAGTGCGGGCGCGTTTCGTGCTTGGAAGTGCAAATGGGTCGAATTTGCACTAGGTGTCAATTGGGTTGGTTTGTAAGTCAACCCTAATGGTGTTGTTGTGTTTGTGATAATGGAATAGGTACTTTCCATTTGGCGCGTTGCGGATTACTTGGAAGCATTCATCAAGACGACTAGGTGAGTGTTAATATCCTATATGCATATGTATGTGTAGGATGGGTGCGGGTCGGGTGAAGTGGTTCTCGGTTATAGAGCTCACTTCACATATAGGTGGATTTGATGGACTTGCGTTTAGGTCCAATTGGCACGGTTGTGCGTTTTGGTTGACCACCTTTGGCGGGGTACACGTTTTGTGTGTACGTTATCACACGTGTTTGTAATGTGGAGAATATAACCCCAATGGCGAAGGGTTGATATTGTTGTGATGTGGATAACCCCGATGTGGTGGATTTTATAATCCCGTGACCGTGGGTTTTGAATTGGAGAAGTGGATCTCGTGTAGTTCGGATTCACGATGACGCGTGTAGTTCGGTCATCTTATTGGAAATGAATCTCGTGTAGTTCGGATTCATGGTGACTCGTGTAGTTCGGTCATCTTATTGAGGTAGTAATCTCGTGTGGTTTCGGATTACTAAGGCTCGTGTAGTTCGGCCAACCTCGATGTTGTGAAGATAGTAATCTCGTGTGGTTTCGGATTACTAAGGCTCGTGTAGTTCAGCCAATCTTCATTGTGGCGTTTGGTATTCGGTAATGGGTTAAGGGGTTAACCTTATTCGTTTTATATTGTTATATATATACTGTTGTATTATCTTGATGTAGCTAACCCTACGGGTGTAGCTTCTTGGCATTGTTCACATCGTCGTGGGTGAACTTACCTTATTTGTTGGCTTTGTTGGCTTTGTTAGCTTGTTGCTTAGTGACTACGGTATGCTTAGTTTAGTGCCTTATACATGGATGCTTCGGTATGCGGTATTTGATATTTTGTGGCGTGTCCATTTTATACATATATATGTATGTAGTATATTTTCATTCACTAAGCGTTAGCTTACCCTCTCGTTGTTTACATTTTTATAGATTGCATGGATGCGGTGGCTCGGGTAAGCGCGGGGACTAGTGAACTTGCGTAGTTGCTTTAGAAGACTTGCTTTTGGATTTGATTAGGATTGGGTAGCGTGTCCCCCAATCCCATGCTCGGTCTATGTTTTTGTATAAACTAATGGGTCGAAATAGTCACTTGTGGTATTTTGGGTCGATGTGGGCCCGGTGTCGTAAAACTCGGTTTTTATTGTGAAAAACTCTTAGTTTAAAATATTGTAATCTATTGTGAAAGTGTTTTGGTTTAAAAGTGTCGGGAAGCGGGTTTTCGCCCGCGTGTGTTCGAAAAACTAATCAGAATGTTTTAGTACATCTGGACGCCGTCCCAGATGGTTGGACGCCGTCCTAGTCTTAAGTGCTGGACGCCGTCCAAGCTTTTGGACGCCGTCCAGATCAACTGTTCCAGATTTTTTTTTTGTGGCACGTTTTCGGATGGTTAACGGGTTGGGTCGTTACAAGTGGTATCAGAGCATGGTCTAAGGGATTTAGGTGACTTGAGATAGGTGCCTAGACTTAGACTTTTGTGTGTGCTTATTTGTTGCGGGACTTGTAGGATTACGGGTCGGAATGAGAATTTGGTTAGTGCCTTAATTGATAGGTGGACTAACGTGTATATTAATACGTGGATATTATTAATATACGATTGTGTTATGTTTGTGTTTATGTTGCGTTGCGAATATCATCGAGCAAGATGGTCGTTGTACTAACGAGGGGATACGATGTGTGTGCGTAATAAGGACTTGCAAACCTTATTACGGGTGCAAATCGTGTTTAACAAGTGATGTACCACGAGTGTTTAGAAAGATGGACCGGTGTGGAGTGTGTGTTTTATACGTTCGTGATCTAATCGCTTTGCATTCCTTAGAATGGCGACGGGAAGTGGGATCGAGATGAACAATGCTGAGTTTCACTCTAGAGTTGCGGCCGCCGTTGCGGAGCAAATGAGTGCGTTTCGGGAAGAAATGGATAGAAGGTATTACGAATTTCGAAATAGCGGTGAAATGGAGCATTGTCTTAAGAGCTTCATGAGGACTAAACGTCAAATGTATGACGGGAAACCGGATCCTTTGGTTAGCACAACTTGGATCTCGGATGTCGAAGGGTGTTTTCGTACTATGGATTGCCCTTCTGAGAAAAAGACAAGACTCGCTACTAGTTTGTTGCGGGGTAGGGCGAAGGATTGATTGGATGGTAAGATTGATCTTGTTGGTGGTGAACCGTTTATGGCGTTATCATGGGACGAGTTTAAGAAGGAATTCTTCGAGGAGTTCCGGACTTTAGCCGATTTGTCAGAAATGCGTAATGAGTTGCGAAATTTGCAACAGGGTTCTATGGACTTGAATACTCTCAAGACGACCTTTATGGCGAAGGCTCGTTTTTCCCGGAGTATTTGGGGAATGATAATTTGTTGATGCAAGATTTCTATCGAACCTTGAATGATGACTTGAAGAATAAGATTAGCCGGGGTTACGCGAAGTCGTTTGCGGAATTATTCGCGGTGGCTAGAGGTTTTGAGTCGTATTCGCGTTCGAAGATTGGTGAACCTTCAAGTGAGAGAAGGGTTGTTTCGTATGGTGCTCTAAGTAAGAGGACTAAGGGTCCGAGTGTGAGCACGGGTGGTACACGGACGAGTATATCAGATTCTAGTGCGTCTAGGTGTTATAATTGTGGCGTGAGGGGTCACAAGTCTTGGGAATGTTCGGTGCCAAGGGATGATGGCATGGTGTGCTTCCATTGCCAAGAAGAAGGACATCGTAAGTCGGAGTGTCCCAAGTTAGCGGGGACAGGTGCGGCAAGGAGACGTTAAGGTACGTTTCATTTTAATAAATATGTCCTTTGATTATTTATTATGTGCCGTTGAGTTGAGTTTATTAGATGCATTATGTTGTGCATGTTATTGATATGGGTGACGTTCCTAATGGAAGTACCCTATGGTGACGTTTTGATTGTTGGGCGAAGGGCGTAAGACTTGGTGCCACCAAGCATTCCTTAGTATTTGGGAAATGTTCCTACCAAGCCATGGAAATGGGTTTCGGTGTTCGGATATTAAGCGCGTGTTCGCATTTGTGTTGAATTGATGAACCACGAGGTTCGACGGGTGGTTAAAACCCTTGAGATCGAGAGTTTTGGATCTCGATGTATGTTGGTAAAGGAGTCTACGTGACGCGACATTAGGTGCCTCTTTTATACCTACTAGCGTGGTGTTCGACTCCGATGGTGTTGAGGTTACATTGTACTTAGGGTACCGGAGAAACCCGTAGGTACATGAGTGACTAGGTGAGAATTTGACAAACTATAGCAATTGGATGATTGCGGGATTAAAGTTTGTGTAATTGTGGTACACTTTTTGTTCGAAGTGTTTAAGGATTGATTGAAATCCTTCGTGTGCTCAAAGCTGGAGCAAGATATGGTGATGGGTCGTGTGAGCCCAATTGTTGATAAAGTCTACCTTTGGTAGCATTGTACGGTTGTACGAGTTGTGATATTGGAACGTGGTTCCAAGTGGGGGAGTTACACTCCCGCACGAGGAAGTTTTAGTGTGAGATTTCGGATGATGCTTTTGGGTAGATCCGGAAAATGTTGTCGAGACATGGTTTTGGTCGATTTGTGGTAGATTACCATTTCGGATAAATTGTACTTATGGTTTGGATTTGAATTATCACCGAGGTGGTAATGTGGTAAATCTCGTTGAGAGATAATGGACGTGTTTGGTGAGCAAGGTGAAATCCTTCGGTTAAGGGAGGTGTGTGTCGGATTCTCTTCTAGAGAATTATTGTTTTGTGCCTATGTTTGATATAGGTGGTTCTTGCTCGAGTGTGTGAATGGTTAGTGGTATCCGTTAGGATTCACTATGGCGTAGCAGAGCGCGATGTTACGCTACTCGCCGTTCGAGGCCAAAAGGGCGTTGATTGATGAAGCATGACTTTCGGAGTCCGCTGACTTCATCATGGTATTGGTGATTGATGAAGCATGACCTTTAGGGTCCGCTGACTTCATTATGGGAGTATGCGATTGGTGGAGCATGACCTTCGGGGTCCGCTGACTTCATCATGAGCGAGGTGTTATATCGGTGGAGCATGACCTTCGGGGTCCGCTGACTTCATCCGGTGTTGAGATTGGTGAAGCATGATCTTCGGGTCCGCTGACTTCATCATGGTAGTGGATCGCGTGTGGTTTCGGATTCACGATGACGCGTGTGGTTTCGGTCATCTTATTGTGGAAGTGAGTCGCGTGTAGTTCGGATTCACAAATGACTCGTGTGGTTTCGGTCATTGTATTGAGGAGTGAGTCTCGTGTAGTTCGGATTCACAAATGACTCGTGTAGTTCGGTCATTCCTCCGGGATAGTGACTCTCGTGTAGTTCGGATTCACTAAGGATGTAGTTCGGCCAATCCCGATTGTTGTTGTGGTGAAGGTAGTGAGTCGCGTGTAGTTCGGATTCACTAAGGCGCGTGTGCTTTCGGCCAGCCTTCGTGTTGTGTGATCTGTCGGTTGTTTTATACACCGATGGTGGGGTCGTAAGGACCGTGATGTTGATCTGTTGGTTGTTTTATACACCAATGGTGGGGTCGTAAGGACCGTGTTGTGTGATCGATCGGGTGTTTTTATACGCCGATGGTGGGGTCGCGAGGATCATATGGTATGATTAGTGATGCGATAGCCGTGTTTCGCTCATATGATGTTACGGGTGTGACGATAGTCGATTTTGGTACACCTTGGGATCTAGCGTTGCCATGATCGTATTGGGCGCTATCGGTTTTAACCGTTGGATTATGATGTTACGGTAGTTGCGTATTGGTCGTATTGCGCACTACAAAGGATGTTTAGTGATTGGTGTTATCCGTAAGGATTCGTTCGGATCGGTCTTCATCGTTTCGGGTTGTTGACCTTGGATTGAGACTTGGTTGCTTTTAGCAGTGTACTCGGTAAGGGTACGCTAAGGGGTTGATATCTCGGTTCGGGATTTGGTTGAGTTTTTCCCGATGTTAGGGAATGAGCATGGTTTTAGTGCTCGGGATTGTGAATTGATAAATCGCGTGTGACGATTTAGTTGTTAAAGGCAATTCATTGGGAAGGATTGCTTAGGAAAGTCGGATTGGGGCTATGTTTGAGGACCGTTGAGTGAGGTCTGTTCGGTTACGTGTTGCAAATCGCGAGGACGCGATCGTGTTTAAGTGGGGGAGAGTTGTAAGACCCTGTTTCTGTTTCTGATTTTGCAGTAGATCGGGACGCCGTCCAACCTTCGGGACGCCGTCCAAACTGTCTGTCGAGCCAGCTGTTTTAATTAATTAAAAAGGGGTAAAATGGTAAATTCACTTGGATGCCGGTTTGGAGCCTTCAAGGCTGGTTCCTTGGTCATTTGTGGATGATATTTCATCCTCACAAACACTCTCAACCTTATCTAGAGAGAGAGGAGGGTTTTAGAGAGAGAGAGAGAGAGGTGGATTTGGAGAAGAAGGAGTCAGATTCTCGCAAAAGCTCGGGTTCTAAAGTTGTTCATCTCGTTCACGGCTACATTGTGGTGGTATTGGTAAGCTCAAACTCCGAATTTCATTTGTTAGATTTGATATTCAAGTTAGGGTTTTGAGTTAGTTTGTTATGAAACCCTTTTATATGATGAAATGGGTTTACGGTGACTTGTTATTCTTGTCACTTGGCGGGTTTTGGGTCGGTTGACGATTTGGCCTTGATTAGGGTTTGATCTTGAGTTTAATCACTAGGATTAGTGATTTTGGAAGTGTTGGAACCCTTTTGGGTGAGTTTGGTTAACTAATTTTGAAATGGGTCAAAATTAGGGTTTTGGTGTCAAAATGGGTATGACACGTGTTTAACACTTGTGATCGGGCTTAATCGGTGTGTTAGGACCATTTTCACTCGTGTTAGTGGATATTGGTTAGTGTGGGCGCGTTTCGTGCTTGGAAGTGCAAATGGGTCGAATTTGCACTAGGTGTCAATTGGGTTGGTTTGTAAGTCAACCCTAATTGTGTTGTTGTGTTTGTGATAATGGAATAGGTACTTTCCATTTGGCGCGTTGCGGATTACTTGGAAGCATTCATCAAGACGACTAGGTGAGTGTTAATATCCTATATGCGTATGTATGTGTAGGATGGGTGCGGGTCGGGTGAAGTGGTTCTCGGTTATAGAGCTCACTTCACATATAGGTGGATTTGATGGACTTGCGTTTAGGTCCAATTGGCACGGTTGTGCGTTTTGGTTGACCACCTTTGGCGGGGTACACGTTTTGTGTGTACGTTATCACACGTGTTTGTAATGTGGAGAATATAACCCCAATGGCGAAGGGTTGATATTGTTGTGATGTGGATAACCCCGATGTGGTGGATTTTATAATCCCGTGACAGTGGGTTTTGAATTGGAGTAGTGGATCTCGTGTAGTTCGGATTCACGATGACGCGTGTAGTTCGGTCATCTTATTGGAAATGAATCTCGTGTAGTTCGGATTCATGGTGACTCGTGTAGTTCGGTCATCTTATTGAGGTAGTAATCTCGTGTGGTTTCGGATTACTAAGGCTCGTGTAGTTTGGCCAACCTCGATGTTGTGAAGATAGTAATCTCGTGTGGTTTCGGATTACTAAGGCTCGTGTAGTTCGGCCAATCTTCATTGTGGCGTTTGGTATTCGGTAATGGGTTAAGGGGTTAACCTTATTCGTTTTATATTGTTATATATATACTGTTGTATTATCTTGATGTAGCTAACCCTACGGGTGTAGCTTCTTGGCATTGTTCACATCGTCATGGGTGAACTTACCTTATTTGTTGGCATTGTTAGCTTGTTGCTTAGTGACTACGGTATGCTTAGTTTAGTGCCTTATACATGGATGCTTCGGTATGCGGTATTTGATATTTTGTGGCGTGTCCATTTTATACATATATATGTATGTAGTATATTCTCATTCACTAAGCGTTAGCTTACCCTCTCGTTGTTTACATTTTTATAGATTGCATGGATGCGGTGGCTCGGGTAAGCGCGGGGACTAGTGAACTTGCGTAGTTGCTTTAGAAGACTTGCTTTTGGATTTGATTAGGATTGGGTAGCGTGTCCCCCAATCCCATGCTCGGTCTATGTTTTTGTATAAACTAATGGGTCGAAATAGTCACTTGTGGTATTTTGGGTCGATGTGGGTCCGGTGTCGTAAAACTCGGTTTTTATTGTGAAAAACTCTTAGTTTAAACTATTGTAATCTATTGTGAAAGTGTTTTGGTTTAAAAGTGTCGGGAAGCGGGTTTTCGCCCGCGTGTGTTCGAAAAACTAATCAGAATGTTTTAGTACATCCGGACGCCGTCCCAGATGGCTGGACGCCGTCCCAGTCTTAAGTGCTGGACGTCGTCCAAGCTTTTGGACGCCGTCCAGATCAACTGTTCCAGAATTTTTTTTTTGTGGCACGTTTTCGGATGGTTATCGGGTTTGGTCGTTACATATAACTGAAAAACCTGATCTTATCAATTTGTGCTACGATTTGTTGTTGAGAAAGCGTATCATTTTAGTCTTTTATATATCTTCATATCAGGGATGAACGAACTTATCAGTATATGCCCCCAGAGGCTTTTCTTAATGCTACAATACTTGAATCCGTGAATCCTTGCGTTACTTGGAAACATTGATACTGTAACTTACACAAAGAGTATAATATTTGATGTTTTGTTATATGATCACCTTATTTTTTTTATAATATATAAAACTACAGTATAACGCACGGGCTCATAATTTTTTTTTAACATAATTTAAAAGTATATTTTTTGAGCTTAATTGTTTATTGCACCTTATTTGAAAATATTAAACAATTGTAAACAAATTTATAAACTCTAATGTTGTAGCGACTTCCGGATAAGTTTGTTCAAATTCCGGAACTAATAGATGGCGGCCAATATGAATACTTTGATCTCCAAAAAAGTTATTCATTTATGGGGTCTAAAAACAGAAAAGAGAAGAAAAGACCAAATTTGTACGTGTCGTCTAGCTGGACTAACTTTGTCAAATCAAATGGATACAAGGCTGGTCAAGAATGCCTAATTGGATTCAAACGAAGCAAACATTTGTTTGTTATGTTACTAGATGGAAAACACAAGGTTGTTGTTTACGTAGATTATTTATTTGCATGTTGATAATCCGCAATTTCCATATGTATGAAGGACAAAAACTAAACATGTTGGATTTAGTAGCTTTAATCTTTGTGTTTTATATAAAACAATGTTTCAGTTATGCATCATTTGGCGATGTACTTTCATATATATTTACTAATATTGGTCATTTCTTTTGTATTTTGCTAATAGTGGAATCAGTAGCCTTAATCTATGTGATTTGTGTAAAACAAACAACTAAACCAAATTATGTTATTTCATATACAAGAATAGTTTACATACGCTCTTTATCATAACGTCAATTGATAAATTTTATTTGCAGGTTAGTTAACAATACACTATACGTGACGAACAAAACTGAGGTTCCTTTTATATAAGATTTTTGTGAATAAAGGTGATGAATCTACCACGCCAAATTACGAAATTTGTATGTCAAGTTTAGTTGGAAAGCTAAGTGTTATGTACAACTTTATGGATCATTTAAATATACACATTTGTAACGAAATATTATGTGTATTTGACTACAAAAAATGGATTAAAACCAATCATATTGGACGACAATGGGAATGATTCAAATACCACCAAGAATATTGTTTATAAGAAAGACTTGAGACGTATTTGACTAAGATGTAAATGTTCTACGTTTAAATATCCTTTGATATTTTTTTGTACATCTCTAATCATATATACTTATAGTACAAACTAAATTCATTTTGACAATTAATATAAGCTTAATTGATAAAAAGGATTAACGTTGAGAGTTAATGGTTTAAGGTTTAGAAATTGCTATTTACGGTTTACGGTTTATGGTTTACAGTTTAGGATTTGGGGTTAAGATTTTAGAATTTATGCTTTAGGGTTACTATATAGGGTTTACGGTTTAGTATTTGGGGTTTAGGGTTAAGGGTTTAGGGTTTAGAGTTTAGGCTTTAGAGTTTAGGGTTTAATTTTTAGAATTTATGGTGCACAGTTTAGGGTTTAGGGTTTAGATATAGGGTTTACGGTTTAGTTTATATGGTTTAGGTTTAAGAGTTTAGGGTTTAGGGTTTAGATTTTAGAATGTATGGTTTAGGTTTAGGTTTTAGAGTTTAGGGTTTAGATTTTAGAATGTATGGTTTAGGGTTTATGGTATAGGGTTTAGTGTGTATGGTTAAGGGTTTCCAAGTAATGCATATCCCTATGGTCTCCCCTAATATTCCTAAAGGAAAATGGATCAAATGGGCTCCTCCTCCTTCTGGTATTTTGAAGTTGAACACAGATGATACATCTCTAATCATATATACTTGTAGTACAAACTAAATTCATTTTGACAATTAATATAAGCTTAATATAGGGTTTGATAATGTCGAATCAATGATGAGATGTTGACGATTTGATTCAATATAGGGTTTAGATTATCCCGTGTTTTTATTAATTATTAGGAAAGGCTGTTTTAGGGATGAGTGTTTTAACAATTGATTTATTATGTAAATTTTTTATGGGATGATTAATGGTCGTTGGATTAAGGGGTATCCTAACGTAATTTTCCAATCTAGAAACGAAAGCAACGGATGTTATTTAATGTAATCATAATGGTCTTTAAATTCAAAGACGACTTTGTTTAATATGTTCTTCACCTATATTTTATTTTCGTTACATTTCTTTTATCTAACTATTATATCATTTTAAATTTAGTAATACCCACTTTTAATATTTTGAACAAGATTATTTGATTTTAGGTGTTTACACATCTGAACTTTTGAAATGCTTTAATGTATTTTTTTTATGGTTAAAGATTATCTTAAAGATTATCTTAAGTTAATGTATTTATTTTCGAGTTTAGTTTTTAGAATTTATGGTATAGAGTTTATGATTTAGGATTTTATGGTTATGGTCTATAGTTTAGTGTTTAGGGTTTAGATATAGGGCTTAGGGTTTAGTGTATAGGGTTTAGGTTTTAGAGCTTAGGGTTTAGGGTTTAGATTTTAGAATTTATGGTATAGGTTTTGGGGTTTGGGGTTTATGGTTTAGAGTTTAGTGTGGAAGGTTAAAGGTTGGTGGTCTAGGGTTTAGGGTTTAGATATAGGATTTAGGGTTTAGAGTTTAGTTTATAGGGTTTAGGGTTTATGGTTTAGACTTTAAGGTTTAAGGTTTAGATTATAGAATTTATGGTTTAGGGTATAGGGAATAGGGCTTAAGGCTTAGGGTTTAGCTTTTACAATTTATGGTTTAGAGTATAGATATATGGATCGGGGTTTAGGATTTACTGTACATGATTTAGGGTTTAGGTTTATTGTATAGATTTTAGGGTATATGGTTTAGGGTTTAGGGTTTAGATTTTAGAATTTAAGGTTTAGGGTTTAGGGTTTAATGTGACAACCCGGAAATTTCCGACCAAATTTAAACTTTATCTTCATATGATTTAATATTTCCGACACGATAAGCAAAGGCTGTAATGTTGAAATCTCAAAAACTTTGAACTATGTTCATGTATTCATTTACCTTTCGACTGCTCTCGACGATTCACGAACAATTATGTGTAAATAGATATGTATGAATATATACATATGTGTGATTATTAAATTGAGAAATATTAATGAAACATTAAACGGTTTGATTAATATGAAAATAAGTTACGAAATCTATTATATGAATTGAGAACGTTAACAAGGTATTAGATGAATAATAATTTACATGAACGTAATTATTTCAAGATATTTTTCAACGGAATTAAAAGATAATATCAAATGATTTATTTATCAGATACATTGTATGATTATGAGTCTCTGTTGAAAGGTCCACTTTGATTTAGAAAACCTTTCCTTTTTAACGGTATTCGAAATGATTGGTAAAGTGATTTACAAGTAAGAACAAAAGTGTCAATTAACGGTAACTGGACAAAAGTTAGTAGAGATTCCTGTTTAATTTTCAGTGCATGCTTTACAATAACTTTCTCGTGACTCTTGATAAGTTAATTATTTAACTTTCATAAAATTAATAGTAAGAACATGAAATGTAAATGGATGTCGACAAGGTAAGCAAATAGATATGTTGATTTAAAACGATTTCATACGTTTAATTGTCCATTGGACTTAACCCTGCTATTTACGAATAAACTGTAAGTAAAAACTAGATATCCATTATGACTTATATATTATATGATTTTACTTTATGAAATAAAAATATTTTATGATATAACAATTTCTATTATTTAAACCTTTTAATAAAATGATATTGAATATAAGTAGTTTTGGAAAAACTAAACCTTATAGTATTATTTGATTTAGTTTCAAACGTACGAAAACATTTTTATTCTTTCGATATAATAGAATTTGATTATAAAATGTTTTTATGGATTTTCAATGATATGAAAATAAAAATAAAGATAAAATAAAGATTTCTAATGGGAACCAAAAGACTATAACATTTCATCTCATGATCGCAAGTTAAAAAGATGAAAATCACTAAGCATGCGCACTTTCACGAGAAAAATCATAACTAAATCATACTGACACGAAAAGGGGTGATTCCGGTGTCCAGACGTCCGTAACTCAAAAATCTACAACTTTCATGAAGACACCATACGCGGATCGCGTACCTATCTACGCGAAACGCGTAATGTTGTGTCGACATATTTTTGTGGCGGCTCACTATTTAACATGTTTTTTATTTATTTTAATATTATATTATATTATTATATTATTTATATACCTATATATATATGATCGATCAGAATTGTTTTCTAACTACCTATCTCTCACACTCTCTCTATAATTATATTTATTATTATTATTATTAGTATTATTAGTATTATTATACATAAAATACTACGACGATGTCATGACCGAGTTATTTCAAAACGGGTTTTTCGAGCTGGATAGAGCTAAGGAAATTATGGGTTATAGCTATGGAGGTTATGGGTATTGCTTGGGGGTTATGATCATGAGTCAAAGGTCAACCTAGTGTTTATCATCTCCGTCGCGTTTACGTACCTTTCCTGCAATATTGAATCTCAATATTGATACGTGAGTACTCATAAATTAACTTTTATATATTAATAGTGTATCCCTGACTAGTGCTAGAGTATATAGGATTATGCATGCTTGTACTTTTGATATTGCCTTTAGATAGGTTATGTTAAATCCTGAATTAGTTACATATGCGGTTGAGATAAGGTATAAGATATGCATGTCCTTGGAAAGCTAGCGAAAAATTAAGAACTTTTCCTTTAGATATCGAATGGTTTCGATGAACGGATTAGAAGTTATAATCAATTGAATTTTCGATATTTTTAATAAAAATGATTATTATTATCGTCGTTTTTATCGTCATTCTAGTTTTATCTTATTATTATCATTATTATTTTCTTTATCAATAAAAGGGATTGATCATTAAAAAATGTTATTTTTTTTATTATTACTATCGTTATTATCGTTAAAGTTATAATTAGTATTATTATTATTATCCAATTATTATTATTATTATTATTATTATTGGTATTATTATTATTATCATTATTAATATATATATCATTATTTAAAAATGGTTATTGTTATTGTTATTATTATTATTACTATTACTATATTATCATTAAGATAATTATTAGTATTATCGTTAATAATGTTATAATAACTATCATTATTAATATTAGTGCAATTAAAACAAATATTTGTAACACCTAATTATTTTGATTAATATTATTATCATTATTATGAACACGATATAAAAGACGATTAAAAGCTATTAAACGAAACGATTAGGAAATAATGGGTAAGAGTATCATGATGAAATTAAAATATTATAAGAAATTGATTTAGATAAAATTAGCGTTCTTATTATTTTTATCATTACTATTATTATTAAAAGTATCGTTAGTATTAAAACTATCATTTTAACAAAAATTATCATTTTAATAGAAATGTCATTGTTACTATAAAATATCATTATTATTATTATTTTAAATAGAATTATTATTTTAAAGATAATATTAAAAATTATTGTAAATATTAAGGTTATCATAATTAGAATTATCGTTTTATCATAATGTCATCTTAGTAATTATAAATATTGATATTTTTATAATAATAATTATTATTACAAAATAATACAACTTTTACTTACTAACATTATAGATATTATTTTATCAAATAAATATGTGATACAAACATATTTTACTACGTGTAATAACTTACTTTAATAATACCTATCATATTATCTTTATGATATTAAATGAACCCTATAAATTTTATTACTTAATATATATAAAAGTATATTTTATTATATAAATTTAATATAAAATTTTATTTATTAATAAATAAATTATATTATTTACTCTAATAAATCTTTTAAAAATATTTAAAAATATAAAACGATGATATTTAAACTATATATTAATCATGTATAGATTTTTGGAAATTATTTTGAGTCAAATTTACTTTTGTTGACTTTTGCATATTAGTCTCGAGCATTAGGATTGTGGTACACTATGACTTGACCTAATTTGTTAGACAAATATTGACCAACACATAAATATATATAATTAATTTAGGTTCATGAATCCGAGGCCAACCTTGCACTTGTTCAATGACGTTATATGTATTTTTACTACGAAATACAGTATGGTGAGTTTCATTTGCCTTTTTAACCTTTATATTTTTGGGACTGAGAATACATGCGCTTTTATAAATGTTTGACGAAATAGACACAAGTAATTGAAACTACATTCTATGGTTGAATTATCGAAATCGAATATGCCCCTTTTTATTAAAGTCTGGTAATCTAAGAATTAGGGAACAGACACCCTAATTGACGCGAATCCTAAAGATAGATCTATTGGACCTAACAAACCTCATCCAAAGTACCGGATGCTTTAGTACTTCGAAATTTATATCATGTCCGAAGGAGGATCCCGGAATGATAGGGGATATTCTTATATGTATCTAGTTAATGTCGGTTACCAGGTGTTCACCATATGAATGATTATTTTTGTCTCTATGCATAGGACATATATTTATGAGAACTGGAAATGAAATTCGTGTGGTCTATTAAAATGATGGAAATAAATGATTATGATAAACTAATGAACTCACCAACCTTTTGGTTGACACTTTAAAGCATGTTTATTCTCGGGTATTAAAGAAATCTTCCGCTGTGCATTTGCTCATTTTAAAGATATTACTTGGAGTCATTCATGGCATATATTTTCGAAAGACGTTGCATTCGAGTCATTGAGTTCATCAAGATTATTAAGGCAATTATAGTTGGATAGTGGATATTATGAAATGGTATGCATGCCTATTAACTTTCTATGTAAAGAAAGTTTATCTTTTAAAAATGAATGCAATGTTTGTAAAATGTATCATATAGAGGTCAAATACCTCGCGATGTAATCAACTATTGTGAATCGTTTATAATGTATATGAACGGGTCCTTTCAGTTGGTATCAGAGCGGTGGTCTTAACGAACCAGGTCTGCATTAGTGTGTCTAACTGATAAGTCGTTAGGATGCATTAGTTAGTCTGGACTTCGACCGTGTCTGCATGTCAAAAGTTTTGCTTATCATTTCTAGTCGGAAATTATCTACTTATCATTCTTAGAAAATTACCTGCTTATCATTATTAGTCTAGACACGTCTTGCTACATTAATTGCATGAGTAGTGTATGGACAAAATTCATATCTTAGCGTATCTGCTAAATCATATCTTATCGTATCTGTTACTTTATACTTTGCCTGATATATTCCGTAAATTCCTCCATAATTAATGAAATCTTTTGCTCTACATATATAGATATTCTATGTAATTAGAATACCATCCGATAGCCAGAAGATCATTTCATATCAAAAAAAATCCTTTATCCAATCGTACGAAATGGAATTCGTCGTTAGTTCAAGTCACTCGGATTCCGAAATGGAATCTCACTCTAGCTCCGAAAGCAGTGTGACCAGAATGGATCAACCAATCAGTCATCACCTATTCTGGATGAATTGGGGATGGGTTCGTAGCCTCCTCAATAATTGGAGACAAGAAGAAGGCGATCCTTTCCATCCACCACATTGCCCTCTTGACGAAGAACCTGAAGCACTTACCGGCGAACCTGTTCGAAACACCATTTTCTCTCTCATTTCCAGAGTATCTCGTCCCGATTATATACTACATCAAATTCTAGATTTTATTAATCCGCTCGTCCGAACCGACAATCACCCCAGTGTAATAGAAGAAGTCAACGAACTTCGCGCTCTGGTAGTGGCTTTGGAGAATATGGTACAAAGATTACAAACACCATCAGCAGCATCAGCAGCATAACCAGTACCACCATCATCAACGCCAACAGTACCATTACCACCTCCAACCACAACCGCGTCGTAACCCTCAACTTCACAATCTGTCCCACGAGCATCAAAGTCATACGCACCATAAATACCAAGGAATACTAACAAACACGAACGATGAAGTGTTGATTCTTAACTTCATTGGAGAAACATTCTAAGATGATTATGTAGTCTCTAAAGTCTTAGAGATTATCTATTCTAGCCCTAACCATAAATCAGTTGAGTGAACCAAAATGATGGAAGGAAGAGTAGAAACCCTGACAAGAATGGTGTGTGGTTTACAAGCTAGACTTGATTTACCAACATCATCAACAGTACCATTAGCATCATCAGCACAGTCAGTGCCGTCAACATCGTCAGAATCAGCAGCACCTAAACATCACAAACTCCGTCAGTTCAAGAATCACTATGGACATCATTACGAATCAACAACGAGTATATTGTATCAACGAGTTATGAAGTATTAACTCATTTCCACCGAAAGATTTATATGTATATCTTATATATATAAATTTTTAAACCATAATAAATCTTTCCGTACTAAGCTATTATGTGTGAATCTTAACTACTCGGTTAATTCATATTACAAATATGCAATGATGTACGTCTTTCGTCCGCAACTTAACCATCGTTAACTACAATCTCTGTCTCAATTTAATAAATTCCAATTCATAATAAATCAAGTGTATTATTCGAATATATGTTTGATTTTACACTTCCATCATTAATGCACTCGAAACTTTCCAGATAACATCATTCGTACCTTGCGAAGTTCACAAGGATTTCACGAAAACCAACATTATGCATCAACAAATAACGAAGTATTGATTCATAATTTCAATTTCATTGAAGAAATACTCCGCAAAAGTTATGTAATTTCTAAAGTTTTAGGGATTACTCAATTCTAGTTTCAACCGTAGATCAAATGAGTTTAATTTTATATTAACTCATTAAATTTATGTTACATCTGAAGAAAATATGCACATATATATTTTCATAAAGATTGTAATAAAAAAATTCTGTTGCACAAAATATTAATTGTAATTTTTTTTAACGGGTAGGTAATACCCGGGAGGTATATAAATTCACAATTAATATGTTACATTCTCCAAATCTGATTCAGCAGATCATTCATTATACTCCCTACTTTCACAGCAATATACATTCTTCTATAGAAATCAAAACAACCATACTCATTCAATTTCAATTACATATTCTGATTTTGAAATCGCAAAAATCAATTCGAAATATAACCAGTATCATCACTCTTAGATTCCTATATCTTTCTAAGTTATACTTTGACTTCAAAACTGTGTTAGAACATCATACGATTACAATATACGTTCAAACCCTCCAAAATTCTTGAAGTCACTTCAAATAATGAGCAATCGAGATGATGATCCAACCACATGTTACCCACAGATATACACCTGAAAAACTCTCGAAACCCAAAGCCATAGTTTAACCCGTAAATGTGTCAGACCCTTTGGCATTTATTAGCTAAAATAAATTTTCAATTCCGTTTCAAAAGAGACATTTTTGTCACAGCTCCAGCAAGTCAACTTCGACTTCTCAATCAAAACAGTCTTATTATAACCTCGATAGATACGTTACCTTTCGCCGTCGTTATTGGGGAACCTTTCATATCTCGCCACATTAGTAGTAAACTTATTAACAACTTCACTGATCTTTAATTTTCCGAAAAATCTTTATATTTATCAAAACCCCATCATTTACTCATCTGCATCTTGTAACGAGAATTGCCATACGAATCATCGGGAATTAACAATCAGTATTTTGAAATCTCGCAGCATGTCCACGCCAACAGTTATATGTGTATATATAACGTCTACCTCCTAGACTTACATACTTGAATGTGAAGTTTCTGAAAACACCTTAAACTGCGGAATAATTCTCGAAATTGTTGATAAAGCAGCAAAAACTGTAAAATGACCTTAACAGTAAAAAGTTTGATAATAACGAGTAGTGTGTTGGCAGAACTCAGAAAAAGAAAAGAGTTGGAACTGGAAAACGGATTGATCAAAGCATGAAGGAGGCTGTGGACAAATCACAAAGGCTAAACCTGCCTTCAAAGGATCCAAATGATTCAGTATCTGCTGAAGTCATTATCGAATACCTTGCTCCTGACTCTAAACCTTTGCGGACAATATTCTTCATCATCCTCTGATATTAGAAATCCTAAGATATCATCATATCTTTCATTATAAATATCCTCCATATTTCTGAAGATATTTTCTTAATTTTTATTATTTGAAATCATTTACCTCTTCGCGCTATCTGTATTACATCATAAAAGAAACTATTTTAGTTTCTAAATTCTGAAACATTCAAGTTTAAAATAGGAATATTTTGAAGTAGTGTTGGGAACTGAAGCATGAATTAGTATAATATAATGACACTTGATCAACGTGATTATATTACAGTAAGTCATGATGAGTTTCTAAAATAGAACATGATGATTCACAGATCATAACGTCATCATGTGCTATGTTACACGACTCTTGTATTCTATTTAACCTCTAAAATATCAAGAAAATATTTTCTTGATGATTCGGTCTTTTTCAGGGTATTCTGGCAATTTAACAAATCAAAATCGTGCCATTACCATTTCTTTATTAGAACATTAACAATGTTCATTCCGAAATTCATATCTGCGATTTCTGGATCATTACAAGAGGTGCTTAATCGCAAGAAGAAGAAACGAAAGGACAAAACTCATAAATAGAAATTGGGGTATAAATCATAGCAAATAAAAGAGAGCATTAACTGGGGATGACAATGGTTATAGAAGACAGAAGCAGGGACATCGAAATATAAGGGAAGATATAAAACCCAACAACAACCCAGAAATTACAAACCGTATATATCGATGCATATAGCAATATAAAGACATGGGAGAACTAAAAACACTATAAAACCAAGGGTATAGTAAAAGTAAATAGATTCTTCCGGAGGCAGATGAAAAAGAAGAACTACAGATATGAAAGTGAGGAGTATATCAAGAATCAGCACTGGATGAAACATATTGACGAACACTTTACAATATGAGTTGAGGGAGAAAGAATGGAAGGTGTGAGTTCTAAGGAAACAAAGGGGGTGAATTTATAAAAAAAAAATATTCGACAGAGCAATCAAAACATATGATCGTATTTAAAGCGGATCATAATTTCCTTGATTTCCGAAAAATCAAATCTTATTACGAAGATTTTCTCCAATTCCCTTGAACTCTGGAAATCAATCTGGTCAGTGTCAAAAGGTATGACGAATCTACACTTACTCATTTCGCTCTTTTGTGATAGTTTCACTTGTACTCTACACAAAATCAAATGGTTTTTCTATATTACTCAATGATGATAAAACTCTATTTTTCAGCTTATATGCGTCATGAAAACCTACTTATTGTTAGCCATGACCATCCTAATCAAATTTCGGGACGAAATTTCTTTAACGGGTAGGTACTGTGACAACCCGGAAATTTCCGACCAAATTTAAACTTTATCTTCATATGATTTAATATTTCCGACACGATAAGCAAAGGCTGTAATGTTGAAATCTCAAAAACTTTGAACTATGTTCATGTATTCATTTACCTTTCGACTGCTCTCGACGATTCACGAACAATTATGTGTAAATAGATATGTATGAATATATACATATGTGTGATTATTAAATTGAGAAATATTAATGAAACATTAAACGGTTTGATTAATATGAAAATAAGTTACGAAATCTATTATATGAATTGAGAATGTTAACAAGGTATTAGATGAATAATACTTTACATGAACGTAATTATTTCAAGATATTTTTCAACGGAATTAAAAGATAATATCAAATGATTTATTTATCAGATACATTGTATGATTATGAGTCTCTGTTGAAAGGTCCACTTTGATTTAGAAAACCTTTCCTTTTTAACGGTATTCGAAATGATTGGTAAAGTGATTTACAAGTAAGAACAAAAGTGTCAATTAACGGTAACTGGACAAAAGTTAGTAGAGATTCCTGTTTAATTTTCAGTGCATGCTTTACAATAACTTTCTCGTGACTCTTGATAAGTTAATTATTTAACTTTCATAAAATTAATAGTAAGAACATGAAATGTAAATGGATGTCGACAAGGTAAGCAAATGGATATGTTGATTTAAAACGATTTCATACGTTTAATTGTCAATTGGACTTAACCCTGCGATTTACGAATAAACTATAAGTAAAAACTAGAAATCCATTATGACTTATATATTATATGATTTTACTTTATGAAATAAAAATATTTTATGATATAACAATTTCTATTATTTAAACCTTTAATAAAATGATATTGAATATAAGTAGTTTTGGAAAAACTAAACCTTATAGTATTATTTGATTTAGTTTCAAACGTACGAAAACATTTTTATTCTTTCGATATAATAGAATTTGATTATAAAATGTTTTTATGGATTTTCAATGATATGAAAATAAAAATAAAGATAAAATAAAGATTTCTAATGGGAACCAAAAGACTATAACATTTCATCTCATGATCGCAAGTTAAAAAGATGAAAATCACTAAGCATGCGCACTTTCACGAGAAAAATCATAACTAAATCATACTGACTCGAAAAGGGGTGATTCCGGTGTCCAGATGTCCGTAACTCAAAAATCTACAACTTTCATGAAGACACCATACGCGGATCGCGTACCTATCTACGCGAAACGCTTAATGTTGTGTCGACATATTTTTATGGCAGCTCACTATTTAACATGTTTTTTATTTATTTTAATATTATATTATATTATTATATTATTTATATACCTATATATATATGATCGATCGTAATTGTTTTCTAACTACCTATCTCTCACACTCTCTCTATAATTATATTTATTATTATTATTAGTATTATTATTATTATTATTATTATACATAAAATACTACGACGATGTCATGACCGAGTTATTTCAAAACGGGTTTTTCGAGCGGGATAGAGCTAAGAAAATTATGGGTTATAGCTATGGAGGTTATGGGTATTGCTTGGGGGTTATGATCATGAGTCAAAGGTCAACCTAGTGTTTATCATCTCCGTCGCGTTTACGTACCTTTCCTGCAATATTGAATCTCAATATTGATACGTGAGTACTCATAAATTAACTTTTATATATTAATAGTGTATCCCTGACTAGTGCTCGAGTATATAGGATTATACATGCTTGTACTTTTGATATTGCCATTAGATAGGTTATGTTAAATCCTGAATTAGTTACATATGCGGTTGAGATAAGGTATAAGATATGCATGTCCTTGGAAAGCTAGCGAAAAATTAAGAACTTTTTCTTTAGATATCGAATGGTTTCGATGAACGGATTAGAAGTTATAATCAATTGAATTTTCGATATTTTTATTAAAAATGATTATTATTATCGTCGTTCTAGTTTTATCTTATTATTATCATTATTATTTTCTTTATCAATAAAAGGGATTGATCATTAAAAAATGTTATTTTTTTTATTATTATTATCGTTATTATCGTTAAAGTTATAATTAGTATTATTATTATTATCCAATTATTATTATTATTATTATTGGTATTATTATTATTATCATTATTAATATATATATATCATTATTTAAAAATGGTTATTGTTATTGTTATTATTATTATTACTATATTATCATTAAGATAATTATTAGTATTATCGAATAACTATCATTATTAATATTAATGTAATTAAAACAAATATTAGTAACACCTAATTATTTTGATTAATATTATTATCATTATTATGAACACGATATAAAAGACGATTAAAAGCTGTTAAACGAAACGATTAGGAAATAATGGGTAAGAGTATCATGATGAAATTAAAATATTATAAGAAATTGATTTAGATAAAATTATCGTTCTTATTATTTTTATCATTACTATTATTATTAAAAGTATCGTTAGTATTAAAACTATCATTTTAACAAAAATTATCATTTTAATAGAAATGTCATTGTTACTATAAAATATCATTATTATTATTATTTTAAATAGAATTATTATTTTAAAGATAATATTAAAAATTATTGTAAATATTATGGTTATCATAATTAGAATTATCGTTTTATCATAATGTCATCTTAGTAATTATAAATATTGATATTTTTATAATAATTATTATTATTACAAAATAATACAACTTTTACTTACTAACATTATAGATATTATTTTATCAAATAAATATGTGATACAAACATATTTTACTACGTGTAATAACTTACTTTAATAATACCTATCATATTATCTTTATGATATTAAATGAACCCTATAAATTTTATTACTTAATATATATAAAAGTATATTTTATTATATAAATTTAATATAAAATTTTATTTATTAATAAATAAATTATATTATTTACTCTAATAAATCTTTTAAAAATATTTAAAAATATAAAACGACGATATTTAAACTATATATTAATCATGTATAGATTTTTGGAAATTATTTTGAGTCAAATTTACTTTTGTTGACTTTTGCATATTAGTCTCGAGCATTAGGATTGTGGTACACTATGACTTGACCTAATTTGTTAGACAAATATTGACCAACACATAAATATATATAATTAATTTAGGTTCGTGAATCCGAGGCCAACCTTGCACTTGTTCAATGACGTTATATGTATTTTTACTACGAAATACAGTATGGTGAGTTTCATTTGCCTTTTTACCCTTTATATTTTTGGGACTGAGAATACATGCGCTTTTATAAATGTTTGACGAAATAGACACAAGTAATTGAAACTACATTCTATGGTTGAATTATCGAAATCGAATATGCCCCTTTTTATTAAAGTCTGGTAATCTAAGAATTAGGGAACAGACACCCTAATTGACGCGAATCCTAAGGATAGATCTATTGGGCCTAACAAACCCCATCCAAAGTACCGGATGCTTTAGTACTTCGAAATTTATATCATGTCCGAAGGAGGATCCCGGAATGATAGGGGATATTCTTATATGTATCTAGTTAATGTTGGTTACCAGGTGTTCACCATATGAATGATTATTTTTGTCTCTATGCATGGGACATATATTTATGAGAACTGGAAATGAAATTCTTGTGGTCTATTAAAATGATGGAAATAAATGATTATGATAAACTAATGAACTCACCAACCTTTTGGTTGACACTTTAAAGCATGTTTATTCTCAGGTATTAAAGAAATCTTCCGCTGTGCATTTGCTCATTTTAAAGATATTACTTGGAGTCATTCATGGCATATATTTTCGAAAGACGTTGCATTTGAGTCATTGAGTTCATCAAGATTATTAAGGCAATTATAGTTGGATAGTAGATATTATGAAATGGTATGCATGCCTGTTAACTTTCTATGTAAAGAAAGTTTATCTTTTAAAAACGAATGCAATGTTTGTAAAATGTATCATATAGAGGTCAAATACCTCGCGATGTAATCAACTATTGTGAATCGTTTATAATGTATATGAACGGGTCCTTTCATTTAGGGTATAAGGTTTAGGGTTTATAGTTTAGAGTTTAGGGTTTAATGTGTAAGGTAAAGAGTTGGTGGTTTAGGGTTTAGGGTTAGTTTAGGGTTCAGGGTTTATATATAAGGTTTAGAGTTTAGAGTTTAGTGTATAGGATTTAGTGTTTAGGGTTTATGGTTTACAGGTTAGGGTTTACGATTTAGACTTTAGAATTTATGGTTTAGGGTATAGGGTTTAGGTTTTATGGTTTGAGATTTATTGTTTAGGGTTTAGGGATTAGAGTTTTGGGTTTAGTATGTTTAAGGTTTAGATTTAGGGTTTAGGTTTAGGGTTTACGGTATAGGGCTTAGGGCTTAAGGTTTAGTTTTTACAATTTATGTTTTAGAGTATAGATTCAGGGTTTAGGGTTTAGTGTATAGGATTTAGGGTTTAGGGTTTAGTGTTTAGAGTTTAGGTTGAAAGGACCCGTTCATATACATTATAAACGATTCACAATAGTTGATTACATCCCGAGGTATTTGACCTCTATATGATACATATTACAAACATTGCATTCGTTTTTAAAACACAAACTTTCTTTACATCGAAAATTGACAGGCATGCATACCATTTCATAATATCCACTATCCAATTATAAATTAACTTAATAGTAATCTTTGATGAACTCAATGACTCGAATGCAACGTTCTACGAAATATGCCATGAAATACTCCAAGTAATATCTTTAAAACAAGCAAATGCACAGCGGAAGATTTCTTTTATACCTGAGAATAAACATGCTTTAAAGTGTCAACCAAAAGGTTGGTAAGTTCATTAGTTTATCATAATCATTCATTTCCATTATTTTAATAGACCACAAGAATTTCATTTCCAGTTCTCATAAATATACGTCCCATGCATAGAGACAAAAATAATCATTCATATGGATTGAACACCTGGTAACCGACATTAACAATATGCATATAAGAATATCCCCATCATTCCGGGATCCTCCTTCGGACATGATATAAATTTCGAAGTACTAAAGCATCCAGTACTTTGGATGGGGTTTGTTAGGCCCAATAGATCTATCTTTAGGATTCGCGTCAATTAGGGTGTCTGTTCCCTAATTCTTAGATTACCAGACTTAATAAAAATGGGCATATTCGATTTCGATAATTCAACCATAGAATGTAGTTTCACGTACTTGTGTCTATTTTGTAAATCATTTATAAAAATTGCGCATGTATTCTCAGCCCAAAAATATAAAGGGTAAAAAGGCAAATGAAACTCACCATACTGTATTTCGTAGTAAAAATACATATAACGTCATTGAACAAGTGCAAGGTTGGCCTCGGATTCACGAACCTAAATTAATTATGTATATATATGTGCTGGTCAATATTTGTCTAACAAATTAGGTCAAGTCATAGTGTACCACAATTCTAATGCTCGAGACTAATATGCAAAGATCAACAAAAGTTAATTTGACTCAAAATGATTTCCAAAATTTATACATGATTATTATATAGTTTAAATATCGTCGTTTTATATTTTTAAATATTTTTAAAAGATTTAATAGAGTAAATAATATAATTCATTTATTAATAAATAAAATTTTATATAAAAATATACTTTTATATATCTTAAGTAATAAAATTTATAAAGTTAATTTAAAAAAAATATTATGATAGGTTTTATTAAGGTAATTATATTATTTGTATTACATATTTATTTGATAAAATAACATTGATAATAATAATAAGTAAAAGTTGTATTATTTTGCAATAATAATTATTATTATTCTTTTAAAAATATCAATATTTATATTTACTAATAATGATATTATAATAAAACGATAATTCTAATTATGATAACTTTAATATTTATGATACTTTTTAATATTAAATTTAAAATAATAATTCTATTTAAAATGATAATAATAATGATATTTTATAATAACAATGACATTTCTATTAAAATGATATTTTTTGTTAAAATGATAGTTTTAATACTAACGATACTTTTAATAATAATAGTAATGATAAAAATAATAAGAATGATAATTTTATCTAGATCAATATCTTATAATATTTTAATTTCATCATGATACTCATACTCATTATTTCGTAATCGTTTCGTTTAATAGCTTTTAATCGTCTTTTATGTTGTGTTTATAATACTAATAATAATAGTACTAAAAAGAATTAGGAGTTACTAATATTAGTTTTAATTACAATAATACTAATAATGATAATTACTATGATATTATTAATAATACTAATAACTATTTTAATGATAATAATAATAATAATAACAATAACAATAACCATTTTTAAATAGTGATATATATATATTAATAATGATAATAATAATAATAATAATAATAATAATAATAATAATAATAATAATAATAATAATAATAATAATAAGATAATAATAATAATAATAATAATAATAATAATAATAATAATAATAATAATAATAATAATAATAATAATAATAATAATAATAATAATACTAATTATAACTTTAACGATGATAACAATAGTAATAATAATAAAAATAACAATTTTTAATGATAATTCCTTTTATTAATAATGATAATAATAAGATAAAACTAGAACGACGATAATAACGACGATAATAATAATCATTTTTATAAAAATTCAATTGACTATAACTTCTAATCCGTTCATCGAACCCATTCGATATCTAAATGAAAAGTTCTCAATTTTTCGCTAGCCTTCCAAGGACATGCATATCTTATACCTTATCTCAACCGCAAGTGTAACTAATTTAGGATTTAACATAACCTATCTAAGGGCAATATCAAAAGTACAAGCATGCATAATCCTATATTCTCGAGCACTAGTCAGGGATACACTATTAATATGTAAAAATAATTTACAAGTACTCACGTATCAATATTGAGATTCAATATTGCAGGAAAGGTACGTAGACGCAACGGAGACGATAAACACTAGATTGACCTCACAAGCATACCCATGAACCATACCCATCACTTCCATAGCTATAACCCATGTTTTCCTTAGCTATATCCCGCTCGAAAAATCCATTTTGAAATAATACGCTCATGACCTCGTCGTAGTATTTTATGTATACTAATAATATCTTGAAATAATACTGAGTAAATATATATATGTAAGTCGATTGAGAGAGTTTAGAGAAATATATTTCAAGTTTCTATGAAATAATGAAACCTATTGAATTCTATTTATAATAGATTTTTGAATTATTAAAGTGAATTATTAAAGTATGAATTATTAAAGTGAATTATTAAAGTATGAATTATTAAAGTGAATTATTAAAGTATGAATTATTAAAGTGAATTATTAAAGTATGAATTATTAAAGTAAATTATTAAAGTTAAAGTAAAGTAAAAATAAAGTAAAGGTAAAGTTAAAGTATAGTAAAAGTATAAAACTATGTACGTATAATACGCGTATAAATATATATAAAATTAATTTAAATCATTATTTATATTTAATAAAATAAAATATAAATATCGTTATCTTTATCATACTGGTTAAGCAATGAGTTGTCAAAAGTGGTTCTAGATATTTATAAAAGTTATATACGTTTTAATAATAAAGTTCTTTTTAAACTAAAAACGTTTTTGTACGTTTGAAAATAAATCAAATAAATATGATAAATTTTTTTTTCCAAAACTAAATATATTTAAGAATCATTTTGTTAAAAGGTTAAAATAATGGAAATCGTTATATCATAAAACGTTTTAGAAAAGTAGAATCATATATATTCATAATAGGTTTCAAGTTTTTAAATTACGGTCTGTTGGTGAAGCATGGGATAAAGTCCAAAGGTTAAATAAACGTATGAAAAATGTCGAGTTACTTAACTTGTCGATATCCAACATCTAAGTTATTTACACTCCACGTTCTTACTTATAAATCACTTTACCATTTTCCGAATGTTGTCAAAAAGAATAGATTTCTTAAATCACAGTAGACCTCATAACATAGACCCGTAATCATATCACAATGTATCTGATAAATCAATCATTTGATATTATCTTCTAATTCCATCGATAAACATATTGAAACAAATGCGTTCGTGTAAAGTAATATACGTTTAATACTTTATTAATATTCTCAAGTTATAATATATATATATATATATACATATATATACATATCTATTTATATATAACGATTCATGAATCGTCAGAATTTGGTCGGGGTTATAATGAATGTATGAGCACAGTTTAAAATTCTTGAGATTTAACTTAACAAACTTTGCTTATCGTGTCGGAATAATATAAAGATAAAGTTTAAATTTGATTGGAAATTTCCGGGTTGTCACAGTACCTACCCGTTAAAGAAATTTCGTCCCGAAATTTGAATGGAATGGTCATGGCTGACAATAAGTATGTTTTCATGACGTATACGAGTTGAAAATTAGAGTTTTATTATCATCAAGTAATATAGATAAATCAATTTGATTTTTGTGAAGGGTACGAGTGAAGTTATCACAAAAGAATGAAATGAGTAAATGCACATTCTTTTTAACCAATGACATAGTCACGGTTGATTTTCAAAATTCAAGGAATTTAGAGAAAATCTTCGTAATAAGATTTGGTTCTTCGAAAATTAAGGAAGTTAAGATCAGCTTTGATTAAATGCGATAATATGTTTTGATTGCTCTGTCGGATATTTTACTATATATCCACCCCCTTCGTTTCCTTATTTCCACAACTCACACCTTTTATTCACTAATATGCTCCATCCAGTTCTGATTCTTGATATACTCCTAACTTTCATATCTGTCATTCTTTTCTTTCATCTGCCACCGGAAGAATCTATTTACTTTTACTATACTCTTAGTTTTATAGTGTTTTTAGTTCTCCCATGTCTTTATATTGCTATATGCATCGATATATATGGTTTATAATTTCTGGGTCGTCGTTGGGCTTTATATCCTCCTTTATATTTCGAAGTCCCTGCTTCTGTCTTCTATAATTATTGTCATCCACAGTTAATGCTCCCTTCTATTTGCTGCGATTTATACTCCTATTTCTATTTCGGAGCTTCATTCTTTCGTTTCCTCTTCTTGAGATTAAGCACCGTATGTAATGGTCCAGAATTCGTAGATATGAATTTCTGAATGAACATAGTTAATGTTCTAAGAAGGAAATTATAATGGCACGATCTTGATTTGTTAAATTACCAGAATACCTTAGAAAAGACCGAATCATCAAGAAATATTTTCTTGATATTTTAGAGATTAAATAGAATATAGGAGTCGTGTAACATGGCACATGATGACGTTATGATCTGTGAATCATCACGTTCCATTTAGAAACTCAGCATGAATTACTGTAATATAATCACGTTGATCAAGTGTCATTATATTATACTAACTCATGCTTCAGCTCCCAACACTACTTCAAAAAAAAAAAAATATTCCTATTTTAAACTCGAATGTTTCAGAATTTAGAAACTAAAATAGTTTCTTTTATGATGTAATACAGATAGCGCGAAGAGGTAAATGATTTCGGATAAGAATAATTAAGAAAATATCTTCAGAAATATGGAGGATATTTATAATGAAAGATATGATGATATCTTAGAATTTCTAATATCAGAGGATGATGAAGAATATTGTCCGCAGGGGTTTAGAGTCAAGAGCAAGGTATTCCTTTAATGACTTCAGCAGGTACTGAATCATTTAGATTCTTTGAAGGCACGTTTCGCCCTTGTGATTTGTCCACAGCCTCTTTCATACTTTGCTCAATCCGTTTTCCAGTTCTAAAATTCTCTTTTTCTGAGCTTTGCCAATACACTATTCTTTATCATCAAACTTTTTACTGTTAAGATCGTTTACAGTTGTTGCTGCTTCGTCAGCATTTCAAGAACTAGTTCACAGTTCAAGGTGTTTTTCAGAAACTTCACATTCAAAGTATGTAAGTCCAGGAGATAGACGTTGTACGTACACATATAACTGTTGGCGTAGACATGCTGTGAGATTTCAAATTAATGATTGCTAATTCCCGATGATTCGTATGGCAATTCTTGTTACAAGATGCGAATGAGTAAATGGTGGGGTTTCAATGAATAACTATAATGACTTTTTGGAGAGGTTAAAGTCAAAGGGTAATGAAGTTGTTGGTACATCTGCTAATAATGTGGTGGGATGTAAAAGGTTCCCTGGTAACGATGGTGTATATCTCAAGGTTATAATAAGGTTAGTCTGACTGAAAAGTCGAAGTTGACTTGCTGGAGCTGTGACAAAATTGGCTACTTTGAAAAGGAATTGCAAAGTTATTTTTGCTAATAAATGCCAAAGAATCTGACACAGATATGTGTGGAATTATGACTTTGGTTTCGAGTGCTTTTTAAGTACCTAACTGTGGGTAATATGTGGTTGGATCATCATCTCGATTGCTCATTATTTGAAGTGTCTTCAGATATTTTCGAAGGGTTTGAGCACAGATTGTAATCGTTAATATACATTTGATGTTCTAACACAGTTTTGAAGTCAAAGTATAGCTTTGAAATATGTAGGAATCTAAAAGTGATGATACCGGTTATATCTCGAATTGAATTCTGAGGTTTCAAAATCAAAATTTGTAATTGGGTTTGAATGAGTATGGTTGTTTTGATCTCTATGAAAGAATGTATATTATTGTGAAAGTAGGAAGTATAGTTGATAATTTGCTTGATCAGATTCGAAGAATGTAACATATTAATTGTGAATATATATATCTCTCGGGTATTACCTACCCGATAAAAAATTTCACAATTAATATTTTGTACATAAGAATTTTATTACAGTCTTTGTGAAAATATATATGTATATATTCTCCTCAGACATAACATAAATTTTAATGAGTTAATACAAAATTAAACTCATTCGATTTACGGTTGAAACTAGAATTGAATAATCCCTTGAAGGCTTTAGAGATTACATAAGTATTTCTTCAATAATATTGAAATTACGAATCAATACTTCGTTATTTGTTGAGGCGTGATGTTGATTTTTGTTAAATTCTTGTGAACTTCGCAAAGTACGAGTGATGGTATCTGAGAAGTTTCGGTTACATCGATGATGAAAGTGTAAAATCAAATATATACTTGATTTATTATGAATTGGAATTTGTTGAATTGAGACAGAGATTGTAGTTAACGATGGTTAAGTTGCGGGTGAAGGACGTACATTATTGCATATTTGTAAGATGAATTAACCGAGTAGTTAAGATTCACACACAATAGCTTAGTACGGAAAGATTTATTTTTATTTCAAAATATGTATATATAAAATATACATATAATTTCTTCAGAGGGAATGAGTTAACTCTTCATAACTCCTTGATACAATATACGCGTTATTGATTCGTAATGATGTCCACAGTGATTCTTGAACTGACGGAGTTTGTGATGTTATAGGTGTTGTTGATTCTGATGTTGACTGTACTGACGATGCTGGTGACGCTGACGGTACTGTTGATGCTGTTGGTAAAACAAGTTTAGCTTGTTAATCACACACCATTTTTGTCAGGGTTTCTACTCTTCCTTCTATCATTTTGGTTCGCTTAACTGATTTATGGTTAGGGCTAGATTATATAATCTCTAAGACTTTAGAGATTACATAATCTCCGTGGAATGTTTCTCCAATGAAGTTATGAATTAATACATCGTCAGTTATTGTTGCTGGTATTCCTTGATATCTATGGTGCGTATGACGTTGATGCTCGTGGGACAGATTGTGAAGTTGAGGTTTACGACGCGGTTGTGGTTAGAGGTGGTAATGGTACTGTTGGCGTTGATGATGGTGGTACTGGTTATGCTGCTGGTGTTGCTGCTGGTGCTGCTACTGGTGTTTGTAATTTTTGCACCATATTCTCCAAAGCCACTACCCGAGCGCGAAGCTCGTTGACTTCTTCTATTACACCGGGGTGATTGTCGGTTCGGACGAGCGGATAAATAAAATCTAGAATTTAATGGAGTATATAATCGTGACGAGATACTCTGGAAATGAGAGAGAAAATGGTGTTTCGGACAGGTTCGCCGGTAAGTGCTTCAGGTTCTTCGTCAAGAGGGCAATGTGGTGGATGGAAAGGATCGCCTTCTTCTTGTCTCCAATGATTGAGGAGACTACGAACCCATCCCCAATTCATCCAGAATAGATGATGACTGATTGGTTGATTCATTCCGGTCACACTGCTTTCGGAGCTTGAGTGAGATTCCATTTCAGAATCCGAGTGACTTGAACTGATGACAACTTCCATTTCGTACGATTGGATAAAGGATTTTTCGATATAAAATGATTTTCCGGCTATCGGGTGGTATTATATTTACATAGGATATCCATATATGTATATAGATCAAAAGATTTCGTAGATTACGGAGGAATTTACGGAATATGTCAGGCAAAGTTTACAGTAATAGATACGATAAGATATGATTTAGCAGATACGCTAAGATATGAATTTTGTCTATACACTACTCATGCAATTAATGTAGCAAGACGTGTCTAGACTAATAATGATAAGTAGGTAATTTCCTAAGGATGATAAGTAGATGATTTCCGACTAGAAATGATAAGCAAAACTTTTGACATGCAGACACTGTCGAAGTCCAGACTCACTAATGCATCCTAACGACTTATCAGTTAGACACACTAATGCAGACCTGGTTCGCTAAGACCACCGCTCTGATACCAACTGAAAGGACCCGTTCATATACATTATAAACGATTCACAATAGTTGATTACATCGTGAGGTATTTGACCTCTATATGATACATATTACAAACATTGCATTCGTTTTTAAAACACAAACTTTCTTTACATCGAAAATTGACAGGCATGCATACCATTTCATAATATCCACTATCCAATTATAAATTAACTTAATAGTAATCTTTGATGAACTCAATGACTCGAATGCAACGTTCTTCGAAATATGCCATGAAATACTCCATGTAATATCTTTAAAACAAGCAAATGCACAGCGGAAGATTTCTTTTATACCTGAGAATAAACATGCTTTAAAGTGTCAACCAAAAGGTTGGTGAGTTCATTAGTTTATCATAATCATTCATTTTCATCATTTTAATAGACCACAAGAGTTTCATTTCCAGTTCTCATAAATATACGTCCCATGCATAGAGACAAAAATAATCATTCATATGGATTGAACACTTGGTAACCGACATTAACAATATGCATATAAGAATATCCCCATCATTCCGGGATCCTCCTTCGGACATGATATAAATTTCGAAGTACTAAAGCATCCGGTACTTTGGATGGGGTTTGTTAGGCCCAATAGATCTATCTTTAAGATTCGCGTCAATTAGGGTGTCTGTTCCCTAATTCTTAGATTTCCAGACTTAATAAAAAGGGGCATATTCGATTTCGATAATTCAACCATAGAATGTAGTTTCACGTACTTGTGTCTATTTTGTAAATCATTTATAAAAATTGCGCATGTATTCTCAGCCCAAAAATATAAAGGGTAAAAAGGCAAATGAAACTCACCATACTGTATTTCGTAGTAAAAATACATATAACGTCATTGAACAAGTGCAAGGTTGGCCTCGGATTCACGAACCTAAATTAATTATGTATATATATGTGCTGGTCAATATTTGTCTAACAAATTAGGTCAAGTCATAGTGTACCACAATCCTAATGCTCGAGACTAATATGCAAAGATCAACAAAAGTTAATTTGACTCAAAATGATTTCCAAAATTTATACATGATTATTATATAGTTTAAATATCGTCGTTTTATATTTTTAAATATTTTTAAAAGATTTAATAGAGTAAATAATATAATTCATTTATTAATAAATAAAATTTTATATAAAAATATACATTTATATATCTTAAGTAATAAAATTTATAAAGTTAATTTAAAAAAAATATTATGATAGGTTTTATTAAGGTAATTATATTATTTGTATTACATATTTATTTGATAAAATAACATTGATAATAATAATAAGTAAAAGTTGTATTATTTTGCAATAATAATTATTATTATTCTTTTAAAAATATCAATATTTATATTTACTAATAATGATATTATAATAAAACGATAATTCTAATTATGATAACTTTAATATTTATGATACTTTTTAATATTAACTTTAAAATAATAATTCTATTTAAAATGATAATAATAATGATATTTTATAATAACAATGACATTTCTATTAAAATGATATTTTTTGTTAAAATGATAGTTTTAATACTAACGATACTTTTAATAATAATAGTAATGATAAAAATAATAAGAATGATAATTTTATCTAGATCAATATCTTATAATATTTTAATTTCATCATGATACTCATACTCATTATTTCCTAATCATTTCGTTTAATAGCTTTTAATCGTCTTTTATATTGTGTTTATAATACTAATAATAATAGTACTAAAAAGAATTAGGTGTTACTAATATTAGTGTTAATTACAATAATACTAATAATGATAATTACTATGATATTATTAATAATACTAATAACTATTTTAATGATAATAATAATAATAATAACAATAACAATAACCATTTTTAAATAGTGATATATATATTAATAATGATAATAATAATAATAATAATAATAATAATAATAATAATAATAATAAGATAATAATAATAATAATAATAATAATAATAATAATAATAATAATAATAATAATAACTTTAACGATGATAACAATAGTAATAATAATAAAAATAACAATTTTTAATGATAATTCCTTTTATTAATAATGATAATAATAAGATAAAACTAGAACGACGATAATAACGACGATAATAATAATCATTTTTATAAAAATTCAATTGACTATAACTTCTAATCCGTTCATCGAACCCATTCGATATCTAAATGAAAAGTTCTCAATTTTTCGCTAGCCTTCCAAGGACATGCATATCTTATACCTTATCTCAACCGCAAGTGTAACTAATTCAGGATTCAACATAACCTATCTAAGGGCAATATCAAAAGTACAAGCATGCATAATCCTATATTCTCGAGCACTAGTCAGGGATACACTATTAATATGTAAAAATAATTTACGAGTACTCACGTATCAATATTGAGATTCAATATTGCAGGAAAGGTATGTAGACGCAACGGAGACGATAAACACTAGATTGACCTCACAAGCATACCCATGAACCATACCCATCACTTCCATAGCTATAACCCATGTTTTCCTTAGCTCTATCCCGCTCGAAAAATCCATTTTGAAATAATACGCTCATGACCTCGTCGTAGTATTTTATGTATACTAATAATATCTTGAAATAATACTGAGTAAATATATATATGTAAGTCGATTGAGAGAGTTTAGAGAAATATATTTCAAGTTTCTATAAAATAATGAAACCTATTGAATTCTATTTATAATAGATTTTTGAATTATTAAAGTGAATTATTAAAGTATGAATTATTAAAGTGAATTATTAAAGTATGAATTATTAAAGTAAATTATTAAAGTATGAATTATTAAAGTGAATTATTAAAGTATGAATTATTAAAGTGAATTATTAAAGTATGAATTATTAAAGTAAATTAGTAAAGTAAAAGTAAAGTAAAGGTAAAGTTAAAGTACAGTAAAAGTATAAAACTATGTACGTATAATACGCGTATAAATATATATAAAATTAATTTAAATCATTATTTATATTTAATAAAATAAAATATAAATATCGTTATCTTTATCATACTGGTTAAGTAATGAGTTGTCAAAAGTGGTTCTAGATATTTATAAAAGTTATATACGTTTTAATAATAAAGTTCTTTTTAAACTAAAAACGTTTTTGTACGTTTGAAAATAAATCAAATAAATATGATAATTTTTTTTTTCCAAAACTAAATATATTTAAGAATCATTTTGTTAAAAGGTTAAAATAATGGAAATCGTTATATCATAAAAACGTTTTAGAAAAGTAGAATCATATATATTCATAATAGGTTTCAAGTTTTTAAATTACGGTCTGTTGGTGAAGCATGGGATAAAGTCCAAAGGTTAAATAAACGTATGAAAAATGTCGAGTTACTTAACTTGTCGATATCCAACATCTAAGTTATTTACACTCCACGTTCTTACTTATAAATCACTTTACCATTTTCCGAATGTTGTCAAAAAAAATAGATTTCTTAAATCACAGTGGACCTCATAACATAGACCCGTAATCATATCACAATGTATCTGATAAATCAATCATTTGATATTATCTTCTAATTCCATCGATAAACATATTGAAACAAATGCGTTCGTGTAAAGTAATATACGTTTAATACTTTATTAATATTCTCAAGTTATAATATATATATATATATATACATATATATACATATCTATTTATATATAACGGTTCATGAATCGTCGGAATTTGGTCGAGGTTATAATGAATGTATGAACACAGTTTAAAATTCTTAAGATTTAACTTAACAAACTTTGCTTATCGTGTCGGAATAATATAAAGATAAAGTTTAAATTTGATTGGAAATTTCCGGGTTGTCACATAGGTTATATGGTTTAGGGTTTAGGGTTTAGAGTTTAGGGTTTAGATTTTAGAATTTAAGGTTTAGGGTTTAGGGTTTAGTGTGTAAGGTAAAGGGTAAGTGGGTTAGGGTTTGGGGTTGGCTTAGGGTTAGGGTTCAGGGTTCAGGGTTTAGATATAGGGTTTATGGTTTAGAGTTTAGTGTATAGGGTTTAGAGTTTAGTGTTTAGGGTTTATGATTTACAGGTTAGAGTTTAGATTTTAGAATTTATGGTTTAGGGTTTGGGTTTAGGTTTAGGTTTAGGGTTTGGGGTTTTTTGTTTAGGGTTTAGTGTTTAGAGTTTAGGGTTTAGTATGTTTAAGGTTTAGATTTAGGATTTAGGTTTAGGGTTTAGTGTTTAGGGAGCAAGATATGTTAATTGAATTGCCGATAGAAAATTAAGATCGGTAGAAGGAGTATTAGTACATAATATGTAGGAGGCCACAGATATATGCACAATATTTACTCTGGTAGAAGTTCTGAATGGACAAAAACATTAATAATATGTTGTATTAAGTTATAAAGTATGAGGTTACAAAAATTGAAATTATTTATTCAAACTACATTTACATGAGTAAACTACAAGTAATATGTTATTTTTTTTTTTTAAATTTGCAGAAAGAAAAGAAAAAAAGCAAAGAATAGAGAAGCAGTTATGAAACACATAAAAAAATAATAAAAAACAAGTTCTAATTGTTAGAATGACAATAGTAATTGTTAATTTCAAACTCTTATAATTAACGTACAATTATATTTTTTTTATTGTAGACATATTTCACTAAGATTAAAGAAAACGTTATACAACTGAACAAGAAAATACAACTAAAAACGAACTACTACAAAAGGTCATTTTTAATACAGTTTCACCAAAAAAATAGAAAATATACGAATTTATGACTTTCAATTCTCAATCCATTTACAATTATATTGCTAAAGTATTATATCACATTTATAGACTGACAGGAACCAAGACCTCAATCGTGATACATATTAATTTAATATAATTTATATACTTCGATTTTTATAAAACAATACTATGTATACCTTAGAAGTTTTTGTTTAAATACTTCATAAATATCCGATTAACTTTAGCAAAAAGTATAGTGATTGGTTTGCTGAACATCACAAACGTATATTACAACTACGTAGAAGATTGATTGGAGAATTCATTGAAGACGACATTCTACCGATTATCGAAAACATATTATCACATTTCTATAGCTTATTTAATATGAAAAAATTTGCTACTAAATTTGATGTCTTTAGTGTTACATATGGTACTTGGATGTGTGCTACTCCGCGGTGTATAATGTGGTTTGGTGGATTACGTCCAAATGATATGCTACAGCAAAGTACACGAAACTATTTCTTTACCTTATTTATTATTATTGGTTTTATATTAACTACTTTTTCATATTTCAATTTCGAGATTAACATACATTAACTTAATCTCGATTGTGACAGTTAATCAACAATCATATTGAAGTTTTTGGACCTAAACTTGAAAAAATGAAATCTTTAACATCTGAAATTACGAACGAAGAGATTGCACTTACTACAAGATTTAGAAATTTAGAAGCCACAATATCAAATACTTTAACAAGGAAAGATTTTGTGAATAAAGGAGACGAAGCGGCAAGGTCAAGTTATCACAATTCTATGTCATTTTTAGTTGAAAAACTTACTATTATGCACAACTTTATGGATGAGGTATACTAAATCATAAACTTCATGCCAACGAAGCATCACTTCAATGGCATCCCCTTCACCTCGTGTGTTGGGGTTGAGGTTAGGCCATGAGTTCGAGCCTCGCTCTGCCCATCCTATTAATTAATCTGTCTGAAATATGAATATCCAGATTGACCCTAGGGGTTTTCTCCCGGATCCATTCAGTATTCAAACTCGGTCCGCCTGCTCCTCGGGATGGTTAAAGGATCGGGTTCCTGTAGTGCGATTCGGGTTTCCTCCCGAACGCGTGTGTGTGTGTGTGTGCAAATGATGAGTGTCGTTGAAATAAATGATACACTGATGCAAAGTTTGTCGTTCAAAAAAAATAAATCATAAACTTCATACATCTTCTAAATAATTAAAAAAATATAACAATATTATGCATTTTATTACAAATATAATGTTTAAACTCATTATAGGCTGACGGATTACGACAGAAGACTTTCTCAGAGATGCACAAAGTACTAACAACAACACAAAGAGTTATAGCACTATTCACAATTCATGATCATCTAACAAGAACAACTACATTGTCGAATATGTGAAAAAATACAACGAAGATTTGAGATAACCATCCACAATTCTTAATTCAATCGCCTAAAACTACATCACGATATCGGAGATGATTTATTTAATTTTAATCAAAATTTTGTTTTCTTATTTATTCGTTAGTACATTCTGAAACTTTAAAAATTTGAATCCCTTATAAAACATTTGGTTTAATGTTCATCATAGACTTAATAATAGTTCGTTAGTATATTTTGAAACTTTAAAAAACATTTGGTTTAATATTTATTTAGATATAATAATAGTTTTTTAATTTTATAGCTTAAATAATTAGATCTTTTAAAAATCTCGCGAAACCGCGCGTCTTTAACTAGTTCCTATTTGATTTGAGACATAGAAAGAAAAATAAAAATTAAGCAACTAATTATTCGTTGCTATGATTAACAAACTAAATCTCTAATAACATAATCATGATTATCGTTACCTTCCCTACATGTTGCTATTGTGTCTTCTTCCACCCTTTTTCGCTTAGGCAACAACAAAGATGACGTGGCCTTTGCTAATACAATCTTTTTTACTAATAACTCCCACTCTATCGATTCTTTTTTGTTCTTCATTTCTTCCTTGGACTTCGTCTTGAATCGGCTGAAACATTTTAAAACGACCATATCATCAGCTTAAAGGCCAACTAATAATAAAGCTATAATCAAGCCAAAAAAGTAATGTATATAAATTATTACTCCGTATATGTTTTATGTGTTGATTGTTTGCATAGAAACTAAAAGTTTTAAATACGGAGTAATTTAATACTCGTAAATAATGTCATTTGTATTTTGTATTTGATTATTAAATAGAAAATAAATATGCGTACATCAATCGCTATCAAAAGCATTGCACCTATTTTCCTCAACTTCTCGATCTTCACATGTTATTACAATTATGATGTATACACTGACGACCCTAACTTTTGAAAACATTTATATCAATTAATAGTCATATTAAATACTTCTTCCATCTTTAATTAATTATTCAGTATTTTATTTTGCGATATATAAAATTTAATTCTTCATTTCAATTTTTTTTTTTTTTAGAAAAGCAAGCAATTTTATAGATAATCAAACGAAAGAATACACGAAGAGTACTAATTCTTCATTTCTATAAATTGAAAAGAAAAAGAAATTAAAGTTCAATTATTCCCTTAATATATGTGGATATATTTAAAGGAAAAAGAAAAAGTAAAAGTAAACTGAAAAATAAATAGAAAGTACAGTACTTTTATGACTTTTTCTTAAACTGTGTATTTTTTGTTTATGACACGAAGGAGTACTCTATACACTAACTCAGCCTTAAGATTTAAACATCGAGATTCTGTATCAAATGTCACCACTTTTCGTGCTTATATATGTTTATACGTAATCTGGATCTAACAAAGTTATCGACCTACCATCCGATCCTTTCCATGTCTATCCTAAAGTTTTGCATATGACTACTAATTTACCATTTAATAACTAAATAAAATATCTATTTGTTTTAGAATTACCTGCAAAGGGGAACTTTACAAGTAGACTCCGTTGATTCACAAATAGATGCATGGAGTTTGAAAAGTTGCCACATTCTTTTACATCGAACACAACCTCCATTAACTCTCTTCTTGCAATTAGCAAAATGATGTATCGTAAGTTGAAGCCCTTGACATATCGAAAACTTACTACACCGAGTCCCGTTCTTACAGGGCTTCTTGTCGTAGGGTCCCACGCTTATACACCCTTCCGTACATATATGTTCCAAACATTCCATAGCATCACTAAGTTGAAAATACAAATTTTGCTCTCTCAAATGCCTTCTGCTCCTCTTCCTCCTCTGCACGTTTTTAATTCGAACAAAAAATTAATTATAATTATGTTTATTATTTTTAACGACAACACTTAAAGTTGTTGTTAACACAAAGGTACAATAAAGTAACTGTCACCGTAAATTTAATAACTAACATAAACGTGTTAATGTCAGCGTAATAAGGACTACGTTAGAAAAATTATTTTGTGTTTTTAATTAATGAAATTTGTACGAATAATTACCGATTCGGTTTCATCGATGAATTGGAGGATTTCGAGTTCAAGAAAAGGATCATTGTTTTGTAGAAATTTCCAGCCTTCGGTTTTTTCAACGATTTTGAAACTATTAGACACGAGTTTCATGCATTTGAGGTAAAGATCAGGTGCATCGCAGAGTCTTGCTAGTTGAAGTACATCAGTCACGTTATCAGTTGTCAACCGTTGGATTAAAGCTTTAGTACACCGTGATTTTAGTTGCGGGACCAGGTATACGTGAGATAACGCCAATAAATGAATCCCGTATTTTTCCATATCTTCTTCCGTGCACCTGTTTACAAATAGACTTTTTGGTCAATTAATATTTTTTAAATTAAATAGAAATTAATTTCAATTAATTTTTTTTAATTATATTATATAAAAGATAAAGTATATAGTACAGAGTATAAGCTTAAACTAATAAATATCGGTGTAGGATTTAACAGTGATTGGTGACAGATGTGCCACGTTTCAATCATAGTTAGGTTGGACGGTGTATATGATGATATACGGCTAGCAAGATTTGTAACTAATAAATAAATAAAACATATGCATAAATAAAACATATATGTAATTGTATTACGAGTAATATGTCGTAAGAAGTGATAATATTGACTTTTTAAAGGCAATTAATGGATGATACAAGTATTATTTTTCATGTCAAAAAATTAAAAAGTGAATATTTAGATTATATTTAATTTATATTTATGTATAATAACATTGAAATACAATAAAATGGTTGGTAAACTGACTTGTAGGAATGAAGAAATCCGAGGAACACCACCACCGCGTCACACGGGACACCGAGGATTGGAATATTCTTCTCGGAGCTCCGATTTTTACGTGGCGTATTAATTACACTTTTGAACACCGATGAAGCCGATGCCTGAATGACATACACAGTTTAGATACATACAATTAAGTAATAGAACCGAGTTTTAACGAGAAATCCGGTTAAAATGAAAAAGTGTTTAATCTATATATACATCACTATACATATACATAGATTTAACAATGAACGGATTATTTTTTATGTATGTACTAATAATAATGTACAAGTATATGCAAAAATATTTGACTAATATTTAATGAGGTGACATATTACCAGAATGTTTGTGAGCACCGGGATCTTACGACCACTGGATGTTACAATCTGGATGTATGTTTGTGAGGGATGATTATCGGAATCAGTAGGAGATGCAGGACTTCTACACATCTTGCCAGCCGGAAAATAAATTTAACGGCGGAAACGGTTGTTTAGGTTAGTTATATTATTGTATCTGTTTACTGGGGTGGGAAATTAACGGTAGCCTTCCAATATTTTCGGTGATCTCGTGGCTTTGTTGTAGTGTTTGGTGTATGATTATATAGACAGCTCAAGCCAGCCATGTGTGGAAGATATTAAGTTACATGTGTAGCCCTTGAAGTATTAGTAAACATGCAAATATAGTCCTTCAAGAATTGTTTTCTGATAATTTGATCAAATTACCATATTTAACTACTATACAAACGTTATGAATAGTTCCAAGGCCATTTTCGCCTTCTCACTTTTCAAGGGCATAATCGTCTTTTTTCACTCAACACCCACCCACTCCTTCTCCTAACTTCTATTTCCTTCCAGTCTCTTCTCCCTTGCTTCATACCCTTCTTCTCTAACCTCTGCACCACATCTGCACGATACAAAAAAAAAAAATAATCCAGCAACGCATCCCCGCCGCATCAGGTGTCCACTTCCAGCGACAGGTTCGGCTTCCTTTGATGCTTTTCATTATGTAAACCCCTTTTGTCCCTTTCGTCAATTTTAGTAGCTTCTGAATCGACTGGGAATTATTGATGAGCAGGGATTACCCATTAATAATGATTTCGGTTTACATCAGTACATATAATTAGTTGTTACCTAAATTAATACATAAATATTTGATGAACAACTACTACTTACTTTTTTCCCTTTATATATATGTAAATGTTTGTTGGAAATAAAAGTAATTGATATATGTATGTATGTATTTTGGGTAAAAAAATTCCCAGCTGATATCACAAATATTATACTTAGTTGTTATAAAAAGAAAATGAATTAAATGTTACCCAACTTAAATATTATACTTTACCACATTGTTGCAGAAATGAATATAGAGTTTGGTGTTTGGTACACTTTCAAATTAGAGGTTTTGATGCCTTATTAACACCTATATATAACTTTGTTTGTTCAGAATCATACATTCAAATCTAGCCATTTGATTATTCCGACAAGTAGGAAGGAAAAACTATCATTACCATATTAACTATTAGACAAAACTTATGAACAGTACCAGGGGTATTTTCGTCTTCTCATCTTTTTTTTTTCTTTTTTTTTTCTTTAACAACACAAAAGACCCCCACACTTTCTTCAAAAATTAAAATCGGCCCCCAACACAGGGTGTTAAAGCGTCAAATCAAAATTTTCATAAAATATCTTAAATAGACTCCACTCAAATATTCAACAGGTCATATCTTCTAGCTCGCAGCGAGCTAAATTTTTCGTACGCCATCCTTAAACTCGAAATAATTTTATGAACACAATGTCACTAACTATACGCAAAACGGACACTTTAAAAAAAACGCTAAATATTTAGGGTACTTTTCATATATGTTGATTTTTCACTCGCAGGCTCCGTAACTAAACACAATAAAATACATTAAAAATCGAACCCCCAGCGCGAAGCGAGGGTTCGAAAACTAGTTCAAACTATTTGACCTTGTTGGAATATTTCAACTACGTTACTTTAACGAGAGTATAAGTGTGTTACTATCATATCTGGATCTCACCTTATTTTGATACATATTTCTGTTATTTTTTTAGACCACTCCATATAGTTAGTTATCCGTTAGTTACTCGTTCATTACCCGTCATTACCCGTAACTAACCATAGGCACTAACTAGTTACCCGCTTTAGTTATCCGCTTTCACCATGGATTTAACGGATGTTAAAGTTTAGTTATAGAATTTGTGGGTCCCAATAGCTTTTTAGTGTTTGGACTTGATGATTTAATGCTTGTACGTTGTATATTAAGAAGATTATTGTTTTAGCCATTGAAATGTCCCGTTCTTATTGATTAAAAACGTTCCATATTAATTGATTTCGTTGCGAGGTTTTGACCTCTATATGAGACGTTTTTCAAAGACTGCATTCATTTTAAAACAAACCATAACCTTTATTTCATCAATAAAGGTTTAAAAAGCTTTACGTAGATTATCAAATAATGATAATCTAAAATATCATGTTTACACACGACCATTACATAATGGTTTACAATACAAATATGTTACAACAAAATAAGTTTCTTGAATGCAGTTTTTACACAATATCATACAAGCATGGACTCCAAATCTCGTCCTTATTTAAGTATGCGACAGCGGAAGCTCTTAATAATCACCTGAGAATAAACATGCTTAAAACGTCAACAAAAATGTTGGTGAGTTATAGGTTTAACCTATATATATCAAATCATAATAATAGACCACAAGATTTCATATTTCAATACACATCCCATACATAGAGATAAAAATCATTCATATGGTGAACACCTGGTAACCGACATTAACAAGATGAATATATAAGAATATCCCCATCATTCAGGGACACCCTTCGGATATGATATAAATTTCGAAGTACTAAAGCATCCGGTACTTTGGATGGGGTTTGTTAAGCCCAATAGATCTATCTTTAGGATTCGCATCAATTAGGGTGTCTGTTCCCTAATTCTTAGATTACCAGACTTAATAATAAAGGGCATATTCGATTTTGATAATTCAACCATAGAATGTAGTTTCACGTACTTGTGTCTATTTTGTAAATCATTTATAAAACCTGCATGTATTCTCATCCCAAAAATATTAGATTTTAAAAGTGGGACTATAACTCACTTTCACAGATTTTTACTTCGTCGGGAAGTAAGACTTGGCCACTGGTTGATTCACGAACCTATAACAATATATACATATATATCAAAGTATGTTCAAAATATATTTACAACACTTTTAATATATTTTGATGTTTTAAGTTTATTAAGTCAGCTGTCCTCGTTAGTAACCTACAACTAGTTGTCCACAGTTAGATGTACAGAAATAAATCGATAAATATTATCTTGAATCAATCCACGATCCAGTGTATACGTATCTCAGTATTGATCACAACTCAAACTATATATATTTTGGAATCAACCTCAACCCTGTATAGCTAACTCCAACATTCACATATAGAGTGTCTATGGTTGTTCCGAAATATATATAGATGTGTCGACATGATAGGTCGAAACATTGTATACGTGTCTATGGTATCTCAAGATTACATAATATACAATACAAGTTGATTAAGTTATGGTTGGAATAGATTTGTTACCAATTTTCACGTAGCTAAAATGAGAAAAATTATCCAATCTTGTTTTACCCATAACTTCTTCATTTTAAATCCGTTTTGAGTGAATCAAATTGCTATGGTTTCATATTGAACTCTATTTTATGAATCTAAACAGAAAAAGTATAGGTTTATAATCAGAAAAATAAGTTACAAGTCATTTTTGTAAAGGTAGTCATTTCAGTCGAAAGAACGACGTCTAGATGACCATTTTAGAAAACATACTTCCACTTTGAGTTTAACCATAATTTTTTGATATAGTTTCATGTTCATAATAAAAATCATTTTCTCAGAATAACAACTTTTAAATCAAAGTTTATCATAGTTTTTAATTAACTAACCCAAAACAGCCCGCGGTGTTACTACGACGGCGTAAATCCGGTTTTACGGTGTTTTTCGTATTTCCAGGTTTTAAATCATTAAGTTAGCATATCATATAGATATAGAACATGTGTTTAGTTGATTTTAAAAGTCAAGTTAGAAGGATTAACTTTTGTTTGCGAACAAGTTTAGAATTAACTAAACTATGTTCTAGTGATTACAAGTTTAAACCTTCGAATAAGATAGCTTTATATGTGTGAATCGAATGATGTTATGAACATCATTACTACCTTAAGTTCCTTGGATAAACCTACTGGAAAAGAGAAAATTGGATCTAGCTTCAACGGATCCTTGGATGGCTCGAAGTTCTTGAAGCAGAATCATGACACGAAAACAAGTTCAAGTAAGATCATCACTTGAAATAAGATTGTTATAGTTATAGAAATTGAACCAAAGTTTGAATATGATTGTTACCTTGTATTAGAATGATAACCTACTGTAAGAAACAAAGATTTCTTGAGGTTGGATGATCACCTTACAAGATTGGAAGTGAGCTAGCAAACTTGAAAGTATTCTTGATTTTTTTTTTTTTTTTTTTTTGAAAGGCAATGTTAGTGGTTAGCACACGAAGTTAATTCACGAAAATCCCCCCCCCCCGAGACTCGAACCCTGGTCTCCTCGAACACCATGTTAACACCATAAAAGTATTCTTGATTTTATGTAACTAGAACTTGTAGAATTTTTGAAGAACCCTTAGAACTTGAAGATAGAACTTGAGAGAGATCAATTAGATGAAGAAAATTGAAGAATAAAAGTGTTTGTATGTGTTTTTGGTCGTTGGTGTATGGATTAGATATAAAGGATATGTAATTTTATTTTCATGTAAATAAGTCATGAATGATTACTCATATTTTTGTAATTTTATGAGATATTTCATGCTAGTTGCCAAATGATGGTTCCCAAATGTGTTAGGTGACTCACATGGGCTGCTAAGATCTGATCATTGGAGTGTATATACTAATAGTACATACATCTAAAAGCTGTGTATTGTACGAGTACGAATACGGGTGCATACGAGTAGAATTGTTGATGAAACTGAACGAGGATGTAATTGTAAGCATTTTTGTTAAGTAGAAGTATTTTGATAAGTGTATTGAAGTCTTTCAAAAGTGTATAAATACATATTAAAACACTACATGTATATACATTTTAACTGAGTCGTTAAGTCATCGTTAGTCGTTACATGTAAGTGTTGTTTTGAAACCTTTAGGTTAACGATCTTGTTAAATGTTGTTAACCCAATGTTTATAATATCAAATGAGATTTTAAATTATTATATTATCATGATATTATCATGTATGAATATCTCTTAATATGATATATATACATTAAATGTCTTTACAACGATAATCGTTACATATATGTCTCGTTTAAAAATCATTACGTTAGTAGTCTTGTTTTTACATATGTAGTTCATTGTTAATATACTTAATGATATGTTTACTTATCATAGTATCATGTTAACTATATATATATATATATATATATATATATATATATATATATATATATATATATATATATATATATATATATATATATATATATATATATATATATATATATATATCCATATATATGTCATCATATAGTTTTTACAAGTTTTAACGTTCGTGAATCACCGGTCAACTTGGGTGGTCAATTGTCTATATGAAACATATTTCAATTAATCAAGTCTTAACAAGTTTGATTGCTTAACATGTTGGAAACATTTAATCATGTAAATATCAATCTCAATTAATATATATAAACATGGAAAAGTTCGGGTCACTACAGTACCTACCCGTTAAATAAATTTCGTCCCGAAATTTTAAGCTGTTGAAGGTGTTGACGAATCTTCTGGAAATAGATGCGGGTATTTCTTCTTCATCTGATCTTCACGCTCCCAGGTGAACTCGGGTCCTCTACGAGCATTCCATCGAACCTTAACAATTGGTATCTTGTTTTGCTTAAGTCTTTTAACCTCACGATCCATTATTTCGACGGGTTCTTCGATGAATTGAAGTTTTTCGTTGATTTGGATTTCATCTAACGGAATAGTGAGATCTTCTTTAATAAAACATTTCTTCAAATTCGAGACGTGGAAAGTGTTATGTACAGCCGCGAGTTGTTGAGGTAACTCAAGTCGGTAAGCTACTGGTCCGACACGATTAATAATCTTGAATGGTCCAATATACCTTGGATTTAATTTCCCTCGTTTACCAAATCGAACAACGCCTTTCCAAGGTGCAACTTTAAGCATGACCGTCTCTCCAATTTCAAATTCTATATCTTTTCTTTTAATATCAGCGTAGCTCTTTTGTCGACTTTGGGCGGTTTTCAACCGTTGTTGAATTTGGATGATCTTCTCGGTAGTTTCTTGTATAATCTCCGGACCCGTAATCTGTCTATCCCCCACTTCACTCCAACAAATCGGAGACCTGCACTTTCTACCATAAAGTGCTTCAAACGGCGCCATCTCAATGCTTGAATGGTAGCTGTTGTTGTAGGAAAATTCTGCTAACGGTAGATGTCGATCCCAACTGTTTCCGAAATCAATAACACATGATCGTAGCATGTCTTCAAGCGTTTGTATCCTCCTTTCGCTTTGCCCATCAGTTTGTGGATGATAGGCAATACTCATGTCTAGACGAGTTCCTAATGCTTGCTGTAATGTCTGCTAGAATCTTGAAATAAATCTGCCATCCCTATCAGATATAATAGAGATTGGTATTCCATGTCTGGAGACGACTTTCTTCAAATACATTCGTGCTAACTTCTTCATCTTGTCATCTTCTCTTATTGGCAGGAAGTGTGCTGAATTGGTGAGACGATCAACTATTACCCAAATAGTATCAAAACCACTTGCAGTCCTTGGCAATTTAGTGATGAAATCCATGGTAATGTTTTCCCATTTCCATTCAGGGATTTCGGGTTGTTGAAGTAGACCTGATGGTTTCTGATGCTCAGCTTTGACCTTAGAACACGTCAAACATTCTCCTACATATTTAGCAACATCGGCTTTCATACCCGGCCACCAAAAATGTTTCTTGAGATCCTTGTACATCTTCCCCGTTCCAGGATGTATTGAGTATCTGGTTTTATGAGCTTCTCTAAGTACCATTTCTCTCATATCTCCAAATTTTGGTACCCAAATCCTTTCAGCCCTATACCGGGTTCCGTCTTCCCGAATATTAAGATGCTTCTCCGATCCTTTGGGTATTTCATCCTTTAAATTTCCCTCTTTTAAAACTCCTTGTTGCGCCTCCTTTATTTGAGTAGTAAGGTTATTATGAATCATTATATTCATAGATTTTACTCGAATGGGTTCTCTGTCCTTCCTGCTCAAGGCATCGGCTACCACATTTGCTTTCTCCGGGTGGTAACGAATCTCAAAGTCGTAATCATTCAACAATTCAATCCACCTACGCTGCCTCATATTCAGTTGTTTCTGATTAAATATGTGTTGAAGGCTTTTGTGGTCGGTATATATAATACTTTTGACCCCATATAAGTAGTGCCTCCAAGTCTTTAATGCAAAAACAACCGCGCCTAATTCCAAATCATGCGTCGTATAATTTTGTTCGTGAATCTTCAATTGTCTAGACGCATAAGCAATCACCTTCGTTCGTTGCATTAATACACAACCGAGACGTTGCTTTGATGCGTCACAATAAATCACAAAATCATCATTCCCTTCAGGCAATGACAATATAGGTGCCGTAGTTAGCTTTTTCTTCAATAACTGAAACGCTTTCTCTTGTTCATCATTCCATTCAAATTTCTTCCCTTTATGCGTTAATGCAGTCAAGGGTTTTGCTATTCTGGAAAAGTCTTGGATGAACCTTCTGTAGTAACCAGCTAGTCCTAAAAACTGGCGTATGTGTTTCGGAGTTTTCGGGGTTTCCCATTTTTCAACAGTTTCTATCTTTGTCGGATCCACCTTAATACCTTCTTTGTTCACTATGTGTCCGAGGAATTGAACTTCTTCCAACCAAAATGCACACTTTGAAAACTTAGCGTACAATTCTTCCTTCCTCAATACTTCTAACACCTTTCTCAAATGTTCACCGTGTTCTTGGTCATTCTTTGAGTAAATAAGTATGTCATCAATGAAAACAATGACAAACTTGTCAAGGTATGGTCCACACACTCGGTTCATAAGGTCCATGAACACAGCTGGTGCATTAGTTAAACCAAACGGCATGACCATAAACTCGTAATGACCGTAACGTGTTCTGAAAGCAGTCTTTGGAATATCATCTTCTTTCACCCGCATTTGATGATACCCAGAATGTAAGTCAATCTTTGAATAAACAGGCGAGCCTTGTAGTTGATCAAATAAGTCGTCGATTCTAGGTAGTGGGTAGCGGTTCTTAATGGTAAGTTTGTTCAACTCTCGGTAGTCAATACACAACCTGAATGTACCATCTTTCTTCTTGACAAACAAAACAGGAGCTCCCCACGGTGATGTGCTTGGTCGAATGAAACCACGCTCTAAAAGTTCTTGTAATTGGCTTTGCAGTTCTTTCATCTCGCTGGGTTCGAGTCTGTAAGGAGCACGAGCTATTGGTGCAGCTCCTGGTACAAGATCTATTTGAAATTCAACGGATCGATGTGGGGGTAATCCCGGTAATTCTTTCGGAAATACATCGGGAAATTCTTTTGCAATGGGAACATCATTGATGCTCTTTTCTTCAGTTTGTACTTTCTCGACGTGTGCTAGAACAGCATAGCAACCTTTTCTTATTAGTTTTTGTGCCTTCAAATTACTAATAAGATGTAGCTTCGTGTTGCCCTTTTCTCCGTACACCATTAAGGGTTTTCCTTTTTCTCGTATAATGCGAATTGCATTTTTGTAACAAACGATCTCTGCTTTCACTTCTTTCAACCAGTCCATACCGATTATCACATCAAAACTCCCTAACTCTACTGGTATCAAATCATTCTTAAATGTTTCGCTAACCAGTTTAATTTCTCGATTCCGACATATATTATCTGCTGAAATTAATTTACCATTTGCTAATTCGAGTAAAAATTTACTATCCAAAGGCGTCAATGGACAACTTAATTTAGCACAAAAATCTCTACTCATATAGCTTCTATCCGCACCCGAATCAAATAAAACGTAAGCAGATTTATTGTCAATAAGAAACGTACCCGTAACAAGCTCCGGGTCTTCCTGTGCCTCTGCCGCATTAATATTGAAAACTCTTCCGCGGCCTTGTCCATTCGTGTTCTCCTGGTTCGGGCAATTTCTAATAATGTGGCCCGGTTTTCCACATTTATAACAAACTACATTGGCATAACTTGCTCCGACACTACTTGCTCCACCATTACTCGTTCCGACACCATTTGTTCCTTTCGTTCTATTAACCCCTGGTCCGTAGACCTCACACTTCGCCGTGTGATAATGCTAAAAACGAACATATATTTCATAGCATTATTCCTCAAGAAAGACAAGCTTTTAGTTGCAATTGTTCTATTTACAAGTGATATTCGTTTAAATAATAAAAGGTGAAGACAAAAGAAAGATTCGACGAATTGAAGACGCAAACGACCAAAAAGCTCAAAAGTACAAAAGACAATCAAAGAGGTTCCAATTATTGATAAGAAACGTCTCGAAATTACAAGAGTACAAGATTCAAAACGCAAAGTACAAGATATTAAATTGTACGCAAGGACGTTCGAAAATCCGGAACCGGGACATGAGTCAACTCTCAACGCTCGACGCAACGGACTAAAAATTACAAGTCAACTATGCACATAAATATAATATAATATATAAATAATTCTTAAAAATTATATATATATATTATATTAATATTTAAAACCGTCGGCAAGAAAGACTCCAAAAGGGACTGAGCTGTATTTACAAACTCCGCGACTCGCGGAGTTTGAAGGCAAAATGTGCCGCGAGTCGCGGAGGCCCAAAATTTGAAACTCCCTATAAAAGCAACCGAATTCTGAGCATTTTTAATCCATCATATATCATTCTCTCTATCTATATACGTAAAATATATATATATATAATTTATATTTTAATTTTAATTTTAATTTTAATCCTAATAATAAGGGTATGTTAGCGAATGTTGTAAGGGTGTAAGTCGAAATTCTGTCCGTGTAACGCTACGCTATTTTTAATCATTGTAAGTTATGTTCAACCTTTTTAATTTAATGTCTCGTAGCTAAGTTATTATTATGCTTATTTAATCCGAAGTAATCATGATGTTGGGCTAATTACTAAAATTGGGTAATTGGGCTTTGTACCATAATTTGGGTTTGGATAAAAGAACGACACTTGTGGAAATTAGACTATGGGTTATTAATGGGTTTTATATTAACTAAACAATACCTTGTTAATTTAATATACAAACTTATAATTCGACGTATTTATATATAACCACATACGCTTGACTGGGTACGGTGGGCGGGATATCTATAAATACCAATAATTATTCATTTTACCGGACACGGAAATGGATTAATAGTTAATAGACTTGTTGAAACAGGGGTGAATTACATTCAAGGGTAATTGGTGTAATTGTTAACAAAGTAGTAAAACCTTGGTTTACACGCAGTCGATAACCTGGTGTATTCATTAAACAAAGTATTAAAACCTTGTTACAATTCGAATCCCCAATTAGTTGGAATATTTGACTTCGGGAATAAGAATAATTTGACGAAGGCTTTCGCTCTTTATATTTATGACTGATGGACTATTATGGACAAAATCCGTATGGACATATTAAATAATCCAGGACAAAGGACAATTAACCCATGGGCATAAAACTAAAACCAACACGTCAAACATCATGATTACGGAAGTTTAAATAAGCATAATTCTTTTATTTCATATTTAATTTCCTTTATTTTATATTTAATTGCACTTCTAATTATCGCATTTTTATTGTTATTTTATTTAATTGCACTTTTAATTATCGTACTTTTTAATTATCGCAAGTTTATTTTATCGCACTTTTATTATTCGCAATTTCATTATCGTTATTTACTTTACGCTTTAATTTAAGTCTTGTATTTATATTTATTATTTTACATTTGGTTTTAACTGCGACTAAAGTTTTAAAATCGACAAACCGGTCATTAAACGGTAAAAACCCCCCTTTATAATAATAATATTACTTATATATATATTTGTATTTTTATAAAAGTAAACTAATATAGCGTTAAGCTTTGTTTAAAAAGATTCCCTGTGGAACGAACCGGACTTACTAAAAACTACACTACTGTACGATTAGGTACACTGCCTATAAGTGTTGTAGCAAGGTTTAAGTATATCCATTCTATAAATAAATAAATATCTTGTGTAAAAATGTATCGTATTTAATAGTATTTCCTTGTAAACTTTAATAGTATTTTTATATACACCTCGCGAAACATCAAGTATTTTTGGCGCCGCTGCCGGGGAATCTCTTAAAAGCCGGAAGCGCAACGCTAATAATAAAAATAAAAAAAAAAGATTTTTAGTTTACTTTTATTAAAATTCGTTTTTATAAAAATACGTTTTAAATATTCGAAAATATAAAAAGAAAAACAAAAATATAAATATTTTTAGGAGTTTGATAAATATTTAAGTTTTATAAAGTTTCTTTAGTTTGTAAAAATATAAGTTTTATTTAATTTATTTTATAAATATATTTTATAAATATAAAAACCGAAAAAAAATATATATATATATAAATCTAGTTTTACGATTTTTATTTATAAAATTATAAAGTAATTCTATTTTTATTTTAGTTTTTAAATATAAGTTTTTATTATATATAAATTTTAAATTATAAAACAGAAAAATTTAAAACAGAAAATAAAAAATAAAAATAAAAAATAAAAAAAAAGCGTCAGTTTTAAACTGTTCCAGGTTTGAATTTTGAAACCCCGCGACTCGCGGGGTTTGGTGCTTGAAATACCGCGACTCGCGGAGCTTTTTCTGACACGCCTGCCAGAAACCCTAACTGCAATTAATACGGAGTAATAATTATTATTATTAATTAATTAAGATTTAGGTTTTAATTAAATTAATATTTAATTTTAATCATTTAGTTATATTAAGTTTTAATTAGTTTTATTTATATATTTAAATTAATACTTTTATAAAATAATATAAAAATGATATTTTTATAAAAATTGTACTTTTTACAACTTTTTGTATATTTTATATTTTGTCCCTTTTTAATTGTTTTAGCGTAACTTTTGTATTTTTCGCTCATATTTAGTTTTAAACTTAGTTTTTGCAATAGTTATTTTTACTTCTAGATTTTTAGGCTTTGCCGTAGAATTCCTTAAGTGCTTTTTCTTTAGACTTAGATTTAGGTACTTTAGAATTTTGCGACGCCTTTTTAAGTTTTAGCTTCTTTTTAAGTTATTTCCATTTGGGATTTAGTTTTTCCTGTAAGCTTTAATATTTTTAGACGACTTTTACCTATGTATCAATTATCATTCCAATTAGTAATCTCAATTTGCGATTATAATTTTAAGTTAGTTGTAGTAATAAGGTTAGGTTAGTCAAGTATTTTTAAGTTTTATAAGTTTCTTTTATTTTTCCGTCACCTTTTATTTTTCAACCATTTTTCTTTTTCGATTTTTTTTTCTTTTCGACGAGCTCTTTTTCTTTCTTATTTCTCGCTATTCTAGTTTTAGGACATAGATTTTTAATCTACTTCTTATCTAAATTTCTTAAAATTACGAAAATTTATTTTAAGTGGTTAAATTAATAGACATCAAAATTTTCTGGTTCGTAGTAATAGTTGGATTTGTACGTGGACCGGGTTATTGGAGCCAAACAGTCCTCAATTATATTGAGACCAAACGAATCCTGCCCCTCTGCTGCATCTTTTGGCTATTCGAAACGTGGGCAAAATCAGAAAAGTCTATTGATTGGATAACTTATTATAATTTTTCTTTTCTTTTAAAAAACTAATAGGATATTCAGTGAATGCACCGAGCAAGACGTTCACCACCTTCTGTACGTTCACCACCTGTAACTAGATCAAGACATTTAGCAAATATTACCGCCGTTGATTTTTCTTTAGAATCTTCATCCAGTCAACCAAGTACTTCAGTTCAAATTTCCGATAATCCATTTTTTGAACCCGACCTCACAATTGAGAATCCGGAGAATATTCAGGAACGGTTCGTAGATCCTGAACCACTAAACTTTCCTCCGGAACCACCAATCATTCAAACAGAGATTGTTGAGGAACGAACCATTAAATCAGAATCCTCTAGTGATTCAGATTCAACAAATTCAATTAAGGAGAATCTGGAACCTTTAAGTATGGAAGACCGAATGAGAGCTAAACGCACTGGCCAAGGTCACGCAATTACTCATCCAGACATTAATGAGCCAGATTATGAAATCAAAGGACAAATTCTACACATGGTGACTAATCAATGCCAATTTAGTGGTGCGCCGAAGGAAGATCCAAATGAACATCTACGTACCTTTAATAGGATCTGCACACTATTTAAAATCCGAGAAGTGGAGGATGAACAGATATATCTCATGTTATTTCCCTGGACTTTAAAGGGAGAAGCCAAAGATTGGTTGGAATCGTTACCTGAAGGGGCGATCGATACATGGGACGTTTTAGTTGACAAATTTCTTAAACAATTCTTTCCGGCATCTAAAGCCGTAAGACTTCAAGCAGAAATTGTTACGTTCACACAGAAACCGAATGAAACTCTATATGAGGCGTGGACTAGATATGGAAAGTTATTAAGAGGATGTCCGCAACATGGTTTAGACACCTGTCAAATAGTACAAATATTCTACCAAGGATGCAACATCACTACAAGGAAATACATAGATATAGCAGCTGGTGGTTCTATTATGAAAAAAACCGAAACTGATGCTTACAAAATTATTGATAACACTGCTTCCTACTCACATGAGTGGCACCAAGAAAAAGATATCGTTAGATCATCTAAAGCAGCTAGAGCCGATTCTAGCCATGACTTAGATTCCATTTCCGCAAAGATAGATGCTGTGGAGAGACGAATGGAAAAGATGACTAAAGATATTCACTCAATACGAATTAGTTGTGAGCAGTGTGGAGGACCGCATTTGACAAAAGATTGTCTCAGTATTGAATTAATAATGGAACAAAGAGAGAATATTTCATACATAAACCAAAGGCCTGGAAATAATTATCAGAATAATTAACAACCGTCAAGACCGATTTACAATCAAAACCAGAATTATAACCGAAATATTCCATACAACAACCAACAAGGTCCGAGCAATCAACAAGTATCCAATAATACTTACAACCAGCAAAGACCTAATTTTCAAAACAAACCACCACAACAAACCGATGATAAAAAGCCGAATTTAGAAGATATGATGACGAAGCTAGTTGAAACTCAAACGCAGTTTTTCACATCTCAAAAACAAACCAATGAACAAAATGCTCAAGCATTTAGAAATCAACAAGCTTCTATTCAAAATCTGGAACAAAAAGTAAGTAACCTAGCAAGGTTAATAGGTGAAAGAAAACCGGGAAGTTTACCTAGTGATACAAATGCTAACCCCCGGAATGAAACAGCTAAAGTTATTACCAAAAGAAGTGGTACAACGCTTAAACCACCGGAAATACCTGTAACTTCTGATGAAGCTATTCCTACTCCACAAGAACCACAACCTGATCAAGATAAGGAAAAAGAACCGGTAGTTGAAAAGGTTAATGAAGATAACACAGCTAAGGATAAACCTTATGTTAAACCATACCAACCACCACTTCCTTACCCGAGTAAAATGAAGAAAGAGAAACTTGAATCCGAGCAATCCAAATTCTTGGATATGTTTAAACAGATAAATGTAAATCTTCCTTTCATTGACGTGATTTCAGGAATGCCTAGATATGCTAAATTCTTGAAAGATCTAATCTCAAATAGAAAGAAAATGGAAGAACTCTCGGCTGTTACTATGAATGCTAATTGTCCAGCAGTGCTGTTGAATAAGATACCAGAAAAACTATCTGATCCAGGAAGTTTCACAATTCCATGTTTTCTGAGTAGTCTTAGTTCAATAGAAGCATTGGCAGACTTAGGTGCTAGTATAAATCTAATGCCGTATTCACTATACGCTAAACTAGACCTTGGAGAATTGAAACCAACCAGAATAAGCATACAACTAGCCGATAGATCAATAAAATATCCTAGAGGGATAATGGAGAACATGCTAGTAAAAGTTGGTACCTTAGTATTTCCAGTAGATTTTGTTGTTTTGGACATGGAAGAAGATTCTCAAGTTCCTCTCATATTAGGAAGACCATTCTTAAACACGGCTAAAGCAATGATAGACGTGTTCGGTAAGAAATTGACCCTAAGTATAGAGGATGAGAGTGTTACCTTTTTAGTTGATAGAGCAATGCAACAACCACAATCTGCAGATGATACATGCTATTATATTCAAACTATAGATGCACATGCAGAATTATTAGAAGAATTTCCAGAATTACAAGGAACAGGAGAATGTTCTTTAGGAGAAGGTAATGAACCAATTGATGAAGCTGAAATGTTAGCTACACTTATAGCTAATGGATATGAACCAACAACAGAAGAAATTCAAATGCTAAAAGAAGAAGACATATATCGATACAAATCATCGATAGAAGAACCACCGAAATTAGAGTTAAAGCCACTTCCAAACCATTTGGAATACGCTTATTTACATGGTGAATCTGAATTACCTGTAATAATATCGTCTTCTCTTACTGAAAATGAGAAATCACAACTCATTTCTGTGTTGAAAGCTCATAAACCAGCCATTGCATGGAAGATTCATGATATTAAAGGAATAAGTCCTTCGTATTGCACACATAAAATCCTTATGGAAGAAGGTCATAAAACGTATGTGCAACGCCAACGAAGACTAAATCCTAATATGCAAGATGTAGTTAAGAAAGAGATTATTAAACTGCTAGATGCAGGTTTAATTTATCCAATCTCTGATAGTCCATGGGTAAGCCCAGTTCAATGCGTGCCTAAGAAGGGTGGCATGACTGTCATTACAAATGAGAAAAATGAGCTTATTCCTATTAGGACTGTAACAGGATGGTGTGTGTGTATTGATTATAGAAAATTAAATGACGCCTCCAGAAAAGATCACTTTCCCTTACCTTTCATTGATCAAATGTTGGAAAGATTAGCCGGAAATAGTTACTATTGTTTTCTAGATGGATTTTCCGGATATTTTCAAATTCCAATAGCACCCGAAGATCAAGAGAAAACCACATTCACGTGCCCTTATGGTACTTTTGCTTACAAACGCATGCCATTTGGACTTTGCAACGCCCCTGCAACCTTTCAAAGGTGTATGATGGCGATTTTTCACGACATGATAGAAGAATGCATGGAAGTTTTCATGGATAACTTTTTAGTCTTCGGTGATACATTTGAATCATGTCTAGTTAATCTGGAACAAATGCTTATTAGATGCGAACAATCAAATCTAGTACTTAATTGGGAGAAATGCCATTTCATGGTTAAAGAAGGCATCGTTCTTGGTCATAAAATTTCAAAAGAAGGAATTGAAGTGGATAGAGCTAAAGTAGATGTAATTGCTAAACTTCCACATCCCACCAATGTTAGAGGAGTTAGGAGTTTTCTAGGGCATGCCGGTTTTTACCGACGTTTCATAAAAGATTTTTCTAAAATTGCCACTCCTATGAATAAACTCCTAGAAAAGGATGCTCCATTCATCTTTCCAGATGAGTGTATCAAATCTTTTAATATTCTTAAAGAGAAACTCACTAATGCGCCGATCATGATAACACCAAATTGGAATCTACCATTTGAACTAATGTGCGATGCAAGTGATTTTGCAATGGGAGCCGTTTTAGGACAAAGGATTGAAAAACGATTTCAACCTATATATTATGCTAGTAAGACGTTACAAGGAGCACAAACGAACTATACAACTACTGAAAAAGAACTCCTTGCTATTGTCTTTGCTTTTGACAAATTTCGATCATATCTCGTTCTAGCAAAAACGGTGGTCTATACCGACCATTCTGCTCTTAGATACCTATTTTCAAAACAAGATGCTAAACCAAGATTAATCCGTTGGATCTTACTCTTACAAGAGTTTGATATTGAAATCCGAGATAAAAGAGGAGCAGAAAATCTCGCCGCTGATCATCTTTCTCGTCTTGAAAATCTCGAATTAGAAGTTCTAAATGAATCGGCCATACAAGACAACTTTTCTGATGAATATCTATTGAAGATAGATTATAAAGAAATTCCATGGTTTGCAGACTATGCAAACTACTTAGTTTGTGGATTCCTTGAAAAAGAATTATCGTACCAAAGACGAAAGAAATTCTTCAGTGATATAAAATACTATTTTTGGGAAGATCCACATCTGTTTAAAAGTTGTCCCGATGGAATAATACGCCGATGTGTATTTGGAGATGAAGCTAGTAAAATATTAAACCATTGTCACACAGGACCAACAGGAGGGCATTATGGGCCTCAACTAACAGCAAGAAAAGTTTATGATGCTGGATTCTTGATAATGCTAAAAACAAACATATATTTCATAGCATTATTCCTCAAGAAAGACAAGCTTTTAGTTGCAATTGTTCTATTTACAAGTGATATTCGTTTAAATAATAAAAGGTGAAGACAAAAGACAGATTCGACGAATTGAAGACGCAAACGACCAAAAAGCTCAAAAGTACAAAAGACAATCAAAGAGGTTCCAATTATTGATAAGAAACGTCTCGAAATTACAAGAGTACAAAATTCAAAACGCAAAGTACAAGATATTAAATTGTACGCAAGGACGTTCGAAAATCCGGAACCGGGACCAGAGTCAACTCTCAACGCTCGACGCAACGGACTAAAAATTACAAGTCAACTATGCACATAAATATAATATAATATTTAAATAATTCTTATAATTATTTATATATTATAATAAATAATAAAAACCGTCGGCAAGAAAGACTCCAAACTGGACTGAGCTGTAATTTCAATCTCCGCGACTCACGGAGTTTGAAGGCCAAAAATGCCGCGAGTTGCGGAGCCCCAAGTTTTGAAAGTCCCTATAAAAGCAACCGAATTCTGAGCATTTATCATCATCTTTTTCTTCTTCTCTCATAATACTACGTAAATATTTATATTTATATTTTAATTTTAATTTTAATTTTAATTATAATTCTAATAATAAGGGTATGTTAGCGAATATTGTAAGGGTGTAAGTCGAAATTCTGTCCGTGTAACGCTACGCTATTTTTAATCATTGTAAGTTATGTTCAACCTTTTTATATTAATGTCTCGTAGCTAAGTTATTATTATGCTTATTTAAAACGAAGTAATCATGATGTTGGGCTAATTACTAAAATTGGGTAATTGGGCTTTGTACCATAATTGGGGTTTGGATAAAAGAACGACACGTGTGGAAATTAGACTATGGGCTATTAATGGGCTTTATATTTGTTTAACTAAATGATAGTTTGTTAATGTTAATATAAAGATTTACAATTGGGCGTCCCTATAAATTACCATATACACTCAATCGGACACGATGGGCGGGGTATTTATATGTACGAATAATCGTTCATTTAACCGGACACGGGAATGGATTAATAGCCACTAGAATAATTAAAACAGGGGTGAAATTATATACAAGGACACTTGGTATAATTGATAACAAAATATTAAAACCTTGGATTACACTCAGTCGACATCCTGGTGTAATTATTAAACAAAGTATTAAAATCTTGTTACAGTTTAAGTCCCCAATTAGTTGGAATATTTAACTTCGGGTATAAGGATAATTTGACGAGGAAACTCGCACTTTATATTTATGACTGATGGACTGTTATGGACAAAAACCAGACGGACATATTAAATAATCCAGAACAAAGGACAATTAGCCCATGGGCATAAAACTAAAATCAACACGTCAAACATCATGATTACGGAAGTTTAAATAAGCATAATTCTTTTATTTCATATTTAATTTCCTTTATTTTATATTTAATTGCACTTCTAATTATCACATTTTTATTGTTATTGTATTTAATTGCACTTTTAATTATCGTACTTTTTAATTATCGCAAGTTTATTTTATCGCACTTTTATTATTCGCAATTTCATTATCGTTATTTACTTTATGCTTTAATTTAAGTCTTGTATTTATTTTTAATATTTTACATTTGGTTTTAACTGCGACTAAAGTTTTAAAATCGACAAACCGGTCATTAAACGGTAAAAACCCCCCTTTATAATAATAATATTACTTATATATATATATATATATATATATTTGTATTTTTATAAAAGTAAACTAATATAGTGTTAAGCTTTGTTTAAAAAGATTCCCTGTGGAACGAACCGGACTTACTAAAAACTACACTACTGTACGATTAGGTATACTGCCTATAAGTGTTGTAGCAAGGTTTAAGTATATCCATTCTATAAATAAATAAATATCTTGTGTAAAATTGTATCGTATTTAATAGTATTTTCTGTAAAAATATAAGCTATTTTATATACTACTCTGCGAAAACATCAAGTATTTTTGGCGCCGCTGCCGGGGACCAATCTAGCTTAAAAGCCGGAAGCGCAACGCTAATATAAAAAAAAAAGATTTTTATTTTACTTTTATTAAAATTCGTTTTTATAAAAATAGGTTTCAAATATTCGAAAATATAAAAAGAAAAACAAAAATTTATATATTTTTAAGAGTTTGTTAAAAGTTTTATAAGTTTCTTTATTTTTATTTTAGTTTATAAAGATATAAAGTTTTATTTAAATATCTTTTATTTATTTAAAAACAGAAAATTAGAAAACACAAAAAAAAATAAAATAAATAAAAACGCGTCGAATTTTAAAGCTGTCAGTTGAATTTTTGAACCCCGCGACTCGCGAAGGTTTACAGCTTCAAATACCGCAACTCGCGGAGTAAACCTGACACGCTGACAGAAACCCTAATTCAGTATTAATTACGAGTAATTATTAATAATTATTATTTTAAACCCTAATTAATTATTATTATTATAATTAGTTTTATTATAATTAGTTTTACTTTTTATTTAATTTGTTTTATTTAGTTAAATTAGTTTAATTAAATTGTAAAATTAGTAGTTTTATTAAATAAATAATATAAAAAATAATATTTTTATAAAAATTGTACTTTTTACAACTTTTTGTATATTTTTATATTTTGTCCCTTTTTAATCGTTGTAGCGTAATATTTGTATTTTTAGCTAGTTTTTAGTTTTGAACTCAGTTTTTGCCATAGTTATTTCTACTTCTAGATTTTTAGGCTTTGCCGTAGAATTCCTTAAGTGCTTTTTCTTTAGACTAAGATTTAGGTGCTTTAGAATTTTGCGACGCCTTTTTAAGTTTTAGTTTCTTTTTAAGTTATTTCCATTTGGGATATAGTTTTTCCTGTAAGCTTTAATATTTTTAGACACTTTTTACTATGTACCAATTATCATTCCAATTAGTTATCTCAATTTGCGATTATAATTTTAAGTTAGTTGTAGTAATAAGGATAGGTTAGTCAAGTGTTTTAAGTTTTACAAGTTTCTTTTATTTTTCCGTCACCTTTTTTTTTCCAACTATTTTTCTTTTTCGACCTTTTTCGACGAACTCTTTTTCTTTCTTATTTCTCGCTATTCTAGTTTTAGGACATAGATTTTTATTCTACTTCTTATCTAAATTTTCTTAAAATTACGAAAATTTATTTTAAGTGGTTAAATTGATAGACATCAAAATTTTCTGGTTCGTAGTAATAGTTGGATTTGTACGTGGACCGGGTTATTGGAGCCAAACAGTCCTCAATTATATTGAGACCAAACGAATCCTGCCCCTTTGCTGCATCTTTTGGCTATTCGAAACGTGGGCAAAATCAGAAAAGTCTATTGATTGGATAACTTATTATAATTTTTCTTTCCTTTTAAAAAACTAATAGGATATTCAGTGAATGCACCGAGCAAGACGTTCACCACCTTTTGTACGTTCACCACCTGTAACTAGATCAAGACATTTAGCAAATATTACTGCCGTTGATTTCTCTTTAGAATCGTCATCCAGTCGACCAAGTACTTCAGTTCAAATTTCCGATAATCAATTTTTTGAACCCGACCTCACAATTGAGAATCCGGAGAATATTCAGGAACGATTCGTAGATCCTGAACCACTAAACTTTCCCCCGGAACCACCAATCATTCAAACAGAGATTGTTGAGGAACGAACCATTAAATCAGAATCCTTTAGTGATTCCGATTCAACAAATTCAATTATGGAGAATCTGGAACCTTTAAGTATGGAAGACCGAATGAGAGCTAAACGCACTGGCCAAGGTCACGCAATTACTCATCCAGACATTAATGCGCCAGATTATGAAATCAAAGGACAAATTCTACACATGGTGACTAATCAATGCCAATTTAGTGGTGCGCCGAAGGAAGATCCAAATGAACATCTACGTACCTTTAATAGGATCTGCACACTATTTAAAATCCGAGAAGTGGAGGATGAACAGATATATCTCATGTTATTTCCCTGGACTTTAAAGGGATAAGCCAAAGATTGGTTGGAATCGTTACCTGAAGGGGCGATCGATACCTGGGACATTTTAGTTGACAAATTTCTTAAACAATTTTTTCCGGCATCTAAAGCCGTAAGACTTCAAGCAGAAATTGTTACGTTCACACAGAAACCGAATGAAACTCTATATGAGGCGTGGACAAGATATGGAAAGTTGTTAAGAGGATGTCCGCAACATGGTTTAGATACCTGTAAAATAGTACAAATATTCTACCAAGGATGCGACATCACTACAAGGAAAGACATAGATATAGCAGCTGGTGGTTCAATTATGAAGAAAACCGAAACTGATGCTTACAAAATTATTGATAACACTGCTTCCCACTCACATGAGTTTCACCAAGAAAAAGATATCGTTAGATCATCTAAAGCAGCTAGAGCCGATTCTAGCCATGACTTAGATTCCATTTCCGCAAAGATAGATGATGTGGAGAGACGAATGGAAAAGATGACTAAAGATATTCACTCAATACGAATTAGTTGTGAGCAGTGTGGAGGACCACATTTGACAAAAGATTGTCTCAGTATTGAATTAACAATGGAACAAAGAGAGAATATTTCATACATAAACCAAAGGCCTGGAAATAATTATCAGAATAATTATCAACCGCCAAGACCGATTTACAATCAAAACCAGAATTATAACCGAAATATTCCATACAACAACCAACAAGGTCCTAGCAATCAACAAGTATCCAATAATACTTACAATCAGCAAAGACCTAATTTTCAAAACAAACCACCACAACAAACCGATGATAAAAAGCCGAATTTAGAAGATATGATGACGAAGCTAGTTGAAACTCAAACGCAGTTTTTCACATCTCAAAAACAAACTAATGAACAAAATGCTCAAGCATTTAGAAATCAACAAGCTTCTATTCAAAATCTGGAACAAGAAGTAAGTAACCTAGCAAGGTTAATAGGTGAAAGAAAACCGGGAAGTCTACCTAGTGATACAAATGCTAACCCCCGAAATGAAACAGCTAAAGCCATTACCACAAGAAGTGGTACAACACTTAAACCACCGGAAATACCTGTAACTTCTGATGAAGCTATTCCTACTCCACAAGAACCACAACCTGATCAAGATAAGGAAAAAGAACCGGTAGTTGAAAAGGTTAATGAAGATAACACAGCTAAGGATAAACCTTATGTTAAACCATACCAACCACCACTTCCTTACCCGAGTAAAATGAAGAAAGAGAAACTTGAAGCCGAGCAATCCAAATTCTTGGATATGTTTAAACAGATAAATGTAAATCTTCCTTTCATTGATGTGATTTCAGGAATGCCTAGATATGCTAAATTCTTGAAAGCTCTAATCTCAAATAGAAAGAAAATGGAAGAACTCTCGACTGTTACCATGAATGCAAATTGTTCAGCAGTGCTGTTGAATAAGATACCAGAAAAACTATCTGATCCAGGAAGTTTCACAATTCCATGTTTTCCGGGTAGTCTTAGTTCAATAGAAGCATTGGCAGACTTAGGTGCTAGTATAAATTTAATGCCGTATTCACTATACGCTAAACTAGACCTTGGAGAATTAAAACCAACCAGAATAAGCATACAACTAGCTGATAGATCAATAAAATATCCTAGAGGGATAATGGAGAACATGCTAGTTAAAGTTGGTACTTTAGTATTTCCAGTAGATTTTATTGTTTTGGACATGGAAGAAGATTCTCAAGTTCCTCTCATATTAGGAAGACCATTCTTAAACACGGCTAAAGCAATGATAGACGTGTTCGATAAGAAACTGACCCTAAGTATAGAGGATGAGAGTGTTACCTTTTCAGTTGATAGAGAAATGCAACAACCACAATCTGCAGATGATACATGTTATTATATTCAAACTATAGATGCACATGCAGAATTATTAGAAGAATTTCCAGAATTACAAGGAACGGGAGAATGTTCTTTAGGAGAAGGTAATGAACCAATTGATGAAGCTGAAATGTTAGCTACACTTATAGCTAATGGATATGAACCAACAACAGAAGAAATTCAAATGCTAAAAGAAGAAGACAGATATCGATATAAATCATCGATAGAAGAACCTCCGAAATTAGAGTTAAAGCCACTTCCAAACCATTTGGAATACGCTTATTTACATGGTGAATCTGAATTACCTGTAATAATATCGTCTTCTCTTACTGAAAATGAGAAATCACAACTCATTTCTGTGTTGAAATCTCATAAACCAGCCATTGCATGGAAGATTCATGATATTAAAGGAATAAGTCCTTCGTATTGCACACATAAAATCCTTATGGAAGAAGGTCATAAAACGTATGTGCAACGCCAACGAAGACTAAATCCTAATATGTAAGATGTAGTTAAGAAAGAGATTATTAAACTGCTAGATGCAGGTTTAATTTATCCAATTTCTGATAGTCCATGGGTAAGCCCAGTTCAATGCGTGCCTAAGAAGGGTGGCATGACTGTCATTACAAATGAGAAAAATGAGCTTATTCCTACTAGGACTGTAACAGGATGGCGTGTATGTATTGATTATAGAAAATTAAATGACGCCACCAGAAAAGATCACTTTCCCTTACCTTTCATAGATCAAATGTTGGAAAGATTAGCCGGAAATAGTTATTATTGTTTTCTAGATGGATTTTCCGGATATTTTCAAATTCCAATAGCACCCGAAGATCAAGAGAAAACCACATTCACGTGTCCTTATGGTACTTTTGCTTACAAACGCATGCCATTTGGACTTTGCAACGCCCCAGCAACCTTCCAAAGGTGCATGATGGCGATTTTTCACGACATGATAGAAGAATGCATGGAAGTTTTCATGGATGACTTTTCAGTCTTCGGTGATACATTTGAATCATGTCTAGTTAATCTGGAACGAATGCTAATTAGATGCGAACAATCAAATCTAGTTCTTAATTGGGAGAAATGCCATTTCATTGTTAAAGAAGGCATCGTTCTTGGTCATAAAATTTCAAAAGAAGGAATTGAAGTGGATAGAGCTAAAGTAGATGTAATTGCTAAACTTCCACATCCCACCAATGTTAGAGGAGTTAGGAGTTTTCTAAGGCATGCCGGTTTTTACCGACGTTTCATAAAAGATTTTTCTAAAATTGCCACTCCTATGAATAAACTCCTAGAAAAGGATGCTCCATTCATCTTTTCAGATGAGTGTATCAAATCTTTTAATATTCTTAAAGAAAAACTCACTAATGCGCCGATCATGATAACACCAAATTGGAATCTACCATTTGAACTAATGTGCGATGCAAGTGATTTTGCAATGGGAGCCGTTTTAGGACAAAGGATTGAAAAACGATTTCAACCTATATATTATGCTAGTAAGACGTTACAAGGAGCACAAACGAACTATACAACTACTGAAAAAGAACTCCTTGCTATTGCCTTTGCTTTTGACAAATTTCGATCATATCTCGTTCTAGCAAAAACGGTGGTCTATACCGACCATTCTGCTCTTAGATACCTATTTACAAAACAAGATGCTAAACCAAGATTAATCCGTTGGATCTTACTCTTACAAGAGTTTGATATTGAAATCCGAGATAAAAGAGGAGCAGAAAATCTCGCCGCTGATCATCTTTCTCGTCTTGAAAATCCCGAATTAGAAGTTCTAAATGAATCAGCCATACAAGACAACTTTCCTGATGAATATCTATTAAAGATAGATTATAAAGAAATCCCATGGTTTGCAGACTATGCAAACTACTTAGTTTGTGGATTCCTTGAAAAAGGATTATCGTACCAAAGACGAAAGAAATTCTTCAGTGATATAAAACACTATTTCTGGGAAGATCCACATCTGTTTAAAAGTTGTCCCGATGAAATAATACGCCGATGTGTATTTGGAGATGAAGCTAGTAAAATTTTAAACCATTGTCACACAGGACCAACAGGAGGGCATTATGGGCCTCAACTAACAGCAAGAAAAGTTTATGAAGCTGGATTCTATTGGCCTACAATTTACAAAGACGCACACCTTCTTTGCAAATCCTGTGATGCATGTCAAAGGGCCGGAAAAATAAGTCAACGTGATGAAATGCCACAAAATGTCATCCAAGTATGTGAAGTATTTGACATTTGGGGTATTGACTTTATGGGTCCATTTCCAAAATCTCATAATAATCTATATATACTCGTAGCCATTGATTATGTATCTAAATGGGCGGAAGCACAAGCTCTCCCAACTAACGATGCACGAGTTGTAGTCAACTTTTTAAAACGTCTTTTTGCAAGGTTTGGAACACCGAAAGCTTTAATAAGTGATCGGGGTACTCATTTCTGTAATAATCAACTTGAGAAAGTTCTTAAAAGATATGGAGTAACTCATAAAATCTCCACCGCATATCATCCACAAACAAGTGGACAAGTTGAAAATACCAACCGAGCTTTAAAACGTATTCTAGAGAAAACCGTAGGATCAAATCCGAAGGAATGGTCCATTAAATTGGAGGATGCACTCTGGGCTTTTAGAACAGCCTACAAAACTCCAATTGGAACCACACCTTTTAGACTTGTTTATGGAAAAGCATGTCATCTTCCAGTAGAAATTGAACACAAAGCATTTTGGGCTTTGAAAACATGTAATCTTGATTTACATGAAGCTGGACGTCTACGATTAAGTCAACTAAACGAATTAGAAGAATTAAGACATGAAGCATACGAAAATTCGTTAATCTATAAGGAAAGAACGAAGAAATGGCATGATAAAAGAATCAGAAGTTCAAAAGAATTTAAAGAAGGAGACAGAGTTCTTCTTTTCAATTCACGATTCAAGCTATTTCCTGGAAAATTGAAATCAAGATGGTCTGGACCATTCATAGTCAAAAGAGTTTTTCCATACGGAACGATAGAATTAATAAATTCAAATGGGATTGAATTTAAAGTTAATGGTCACAGATGATGATGTAGCGTGAGGGTACGAAATAGTATTATTTTTAATACAAAATACTACAAAATATGACACAAGTTTTATTAATTTACGGATGGGATATACCTAAACCTTGCTACAACACTATAGGCAGTGTACCTAATCGTAGAGTAGTGTAGTTTTTAGTAAGTCCGGTTCGTTCCACAGGGAGCTGGTGAAGTTAACGCTATATTATTAAGTTTATTTGTAAAAATATATATATAAATAAGTAGTAGTATTATTATAAAATGGGGGTTTTACCGTTTAATGACCGGTTTGTCGATTTTAAGCGTAAAAATAAATGACAAAAATTAAAGTGCGTAAAATAAATTGCGATAAATAAAATGACAGAAAATAAAATTGCGAGTAATAAAATGACAGTAAATAAAGATACGATGAGAAATATAATAAAAGAATTATGCTTATTTAAACTTCCGTAATCATGATGTTTGACGTGTTGATTTTAATTTATTACCATGGGTTAATTGTCCTTTGTCCTGGTTTATTTGATACATCTATCTGGTTTTTGTCCATAATAGTTCATCGGTCATAAATATAAAGTGCGAGTATCCTCGTCAAATTACCCTTATACCCGAAGTCAAATATTCCAACTGATTAAGGATTTAAACTGTGACGCAGTTATCACTTCTGTCAACAATTACACCAGTTATCACTGTATGTAATCCACCCCTGTTTTAATTAGTTTATGAATATTAATTCATCCACTTGATCAGAATGAATAATCAATTACCCAACCCAATTGATTAATTAAATGATTATAACAGATTCCATATGAACATCACTAAATAGGACAACCATAATCATTATTAATTATTAGGTTAATTAATTTGAAGATAGGTTCGACAGACTCCAATGAGTTGTCACTCAATTAGACAATACCCCCCATCTATTAATAGTCAATAGTTCAATTTCCACAAGTGTCGGTCTTTTGCCCAAACCTTAATTATGGTACAAAGCCCAATTACCCAATTTTAGTAATTAGCCCAACATCATGATTACTTCGTTTTAAATAAGCATAATAATAACTTAGCTACGAGACATTAATGTAAAAAGGTTGAACATAACTTACAATGATTAAAAATAGCGTAGCGTTACACGGACAGAATTTCGACTTACACACTCAAACGATCTCTATCATAAATCTTATTATTATCATAATTTAAAATTAAAATTAAGATTATTGTTATATCTTATTAAGTTAACATTATGATAGAGATATAGAATATAGATATTGATATTTGATATTAAGGATAGAAAAAAAAAGATCGAATAGAAAAAGGTCTCCCTTATTTCATCGATTTACATAGCCTTTTATAGGCGAATTGTAAATTGAAATTTTCATTTACGACCCCTGAACTATGCTCAATTAACAACTTTTTATTATTTAATATTATTCTTATTATGAATTATTTAAATATTATATTTTATTCTTGTGCATAGTTGACTCGTAATTTTTACACCGTTGCGTCGAGCGCTGAAAGTTGGTTCATGCCTCGGTTCCGGATTTTCGAACGTCCTTTCGTATAATTTAATATCTTGTACTTTGCGTTTTGTAACTTGTACTCTTGTCATTTTTAGACGTTCTTCATCAATAATTTGAACCTTTTTGATTGTATCTTGTACTTTTGAGCTTTTTGGACCTTTGCGTCTTCAAATCTTCGTTTTCGCCTTTTGTCTTCGCACTTATTTAATATAACCGATTATTACTTGAAAATGAAACAATTGCAACTAAAATCTTGTCTTTCTTGGGGAATAATGCTATGAAATATATGTTCCTTTTTAGCCTTATCAATATCCCCACACTTGAGCGTTGCTTGTCCTCAAGCAATACAGTCTTGAAATAATATAATACATCACACGAATCACTTCTTTATTCTTCACACTTTGTACATCAGTGATTTTGATAGAGCGGTATAAACAATGATATTAACAATAGAACCATGGTTAAAGGTGGGTGTGTCATCCACAGTTACCTTGGGTTTAGGTCAACGACACTTGCAATCAAATAGCCGATTTACTTTCGGTTTCCAAAGCAAAGTGCACATTTGAAAGGCGGTTTACAGTCCCACATGACTATAAAAATTTAGATCCTTTAAGGAAATTGGATCTTTATGAAAACATTTGATCTTTTGAAAATTCAAGCTAGATTTTACCCTAGACAAGTTTTCTGATTTGATCCATCATTGGTGTTGCAAAATATATTTGTGGATCAATATTTTGGCTAAAAACTTTTAGGTTCGTGTAATCCACTGCTATCCCGGTATCGGAAAGCACACATCCAGTTTACTTGTTCCGTATATTACCTTTCGGTAAACTACCGTCCGGTTGTAAAGGAAATCGATGAACAAGAAACTGTTAAGGCAATGTCCCGTGACATGCAGATGATTATGGTCTTTTAACGTGTCGGATGCTAGAACTATCCTTGGTAGGAGCGATAGTAAAGATCATCCTATGATTTTTCGGTCTGGCACAAGGTCCTGTCTCTGACCATGCTATGCAACCACCGTTCTTACGGTTGACACCCGATTTGGTTCAGGTGACCTAATGAATTCTGATGAATTCTCAGGATTTTACGTTCAATGGTAATGAACGCATTGAAAATGGGTTTTCAGAAAACAAATCGGTTTGTATTTTTGATCAAAATATTTTCTCGTTCAAGCTCGAGTTTAGATATCATTGAATTCCATGAGTTTGAATTCTCAATCTTTAAGGTCAATCTCAAGGATTGAGTAATATCAGTCTTAAAAGCTGATTTTTAATCTTTAAGGAGATTATCCTTTCTGGGGATCTGATTCATTAGTCTTATCAAGCTAATTTGCACGGTGCCTCCCCATTGTACGAGATAAATCCTTCTCATGGTTAGGATAAATCTGACCACTTAGCGACCCTGTTTGATGCTGAGGTCCGTGGATTTCCTGCTGATTTTAGTGATGACTTTTCTAGATTTTTCGTCAACCTACAGCTGGTCTGGACGACAACTTCATGACCTAAATCAAGAAGCGCGTGTCTTTTTCGGAAGACTTTACTTCCTTTTAATGATGGAATTGATTCATCGTGTAGATCCATCTTTCTTTCAAATGTATTACAGTAAACCGGGTAAAACTGATTAGTATCGTCCAAAGCAAAAGTACCTGCAATAATCTTGTACAAAAATATGTGATATATGTTTTAAATTGAATAACTTGGTACATTCTTCCCACACTTAGTTTCTTTCTTTGCCTTTTTATTTTCTTTTATTTCATTTTAAATGAATTCAAGCGTTTTAGGGTGTTTCTCAATTTATGTCATTTTCGAGGTAACGATAATTTCGGTATTATCACCTAGTTTTCACCGTTCATAAATATGTATAAACATGATTTTAAATTCATTTAGTTGAAAATTTTTCAAATTTTCACAAAATTTGGCAAATAAACTAAGTGCAAACCCGAGAGAATTTATAACCCTTCCCCACACTTGAGATCATGCAATGCCCTCATTTGCATGAAATCAGACTATAATTATAAATTCATGAGGGTGATTAGTGTAGAAAAGTGATTAAAAATACCCAGTTTATAAGCATATTATTTTACATCACATTTGATATTTTGCTTCTTGTCGTCAAAATCAGTAGCTATTGCTGAACTTAATGTTAGTCTTTGAAAGTGCGTTGTTCTACCCTGTTTTGTACATAAGATAAAATACAAACATATATATACATATTTATATATATATTTTTGAAGTTTGGTTTATAACCCCACTTTTCAAAAATTTATAAAGTATAATATTTTTGGCATACTTTAAATCAATAAAATTAAAAATAATGATAACAAAATTTGCCGTCCCACCCTCGGGTAAAGCAATTTCGACTTAATGACCTAGTCTTCAACTCACGACGAATTTTAGAAATCATTTTTTCAACTTAATGAATTAAAGTAAATTTTGTTTTTAAATATCACACAAAACTTAAAAGCATATTAATTTCATATAAAACCTAAAAAAAACAAAAATTCAGAATGGGGGGAGAAAACTAGTTCTTTAGTGTCTGCTAGCGGAAAAGACCAATCGGATTCCATTCTCGGAACTACACGAGAACAGAACAACTAACTCTAGATAACATTTTCTTAGAACATTTGAATCTCCCCACACTTAGGTAGCTGTGGTGTCGAAATTGTGATTAACTTCATCGTCAATTTCTTTTGGTCCATAATCAACTTGCCTATCTGTGACTTTTTCTTTAAGCCAGTGCCTAGCTTCTTCTGTGAAATCCCATAATTCAACTAGTTTCGCCTTTTCTTTAGGCGACAGATTGGATACTAACCGGTTACATAACTTAAAGTTCCCCTTACTTCTAGCATCGATAGCCCGTTTAAAAAGTTTCTTCATTGAACTGTTAATAACGGGGTCATTTAATTTCGTATCAACAACGGGGTTCTTTATTATCAAGTCATCATTAGATTTTACTTCATTTTCCCCACACTTAGGCGTTTTATTATTGCTAAGCACTACCGTTGGAGTTGGTAAAACAACATGGTTATTACCAATCGTTTTTACTGGTTCAACGGTTTTAGTTGGTGGAGATTTAGACTTTCGAATCATAAAGGTGATAGATTTGTTACCACTTTTAAGTGTCATTCTTCCATTTCCTACATCAAATAACGCCCCGGTGGACGCTAAGAATGGCCGACCTAAAATTAGAGGAATGTTTGGGTCCTCTTCTATGTCAATGACAATAAATTCGACTAGAAAGGTTAAATTGCCTACTTGAACGGGTAGGTTGTCAGCAATTCCAACTGGGTGCTTAATGGTTTGATCAAAGAGTCGAACACTCATATCCGTTGGACTTAACTTACCTACACCTAATCTCTTATATAAGGAAAGAGGCATAACACTTACACTCGCACCTAAATCTGCTAGTGCATCATACATGACACAATCACTAAGTAGACAAGGAACAATAAATTCACCCGGATCACCTACCCTAGGTGGAGGTTTTGGTGGAACTGTCTTCACCGGGTTTATATTTACGGCTTTTGTTTCTTGCACTTTCTTATTCTTTTTCTTCTTCTTCTTTCCAGAGGTATCACAATCTTTATTACCTATCACTTGCTCATACTCAACTCCTTTTCTTGGAAACGGGATGGGTGGTTTGTATGGTGCCACCACTGGCTTTACATACTCGGGTGGTGGTGGTGTAACTTCTTCATTGTTACTCTCATCTAAAACCTTCCCATCTTCTGATGCTGGTTTTTCAGAATTCGTTGACACCATATTAACATTCTCATTCCGAGGATTTACTTCAGTATTACTCGGTAGCTTTCCTTGTTCCCTCTCACTCATCATGCTAGCAAGAGTACCTACGTGTTTTTCTAGATTCAAAATGGAAGCTTGTTGAGTTCTTAATGACTGATCAAACCTCTCGTTCGTTTGGGTTTGAGATGTAATGAATTGTGTTTGAGATTCAATCAGCTTTGCCATCATTTCTTCTAGATTTGGCTTTTTCTCTTCGGGTTGTTGTGGTGGTTTATACAAGCTAGGTCTTTGTTGATTGAAAGTGTTGTTTTGAGTTGGTTGGTTATTCGGACCTTGTTGGTTATACCAGTTATTTTCGGGTCCTTTTGGATTGTAAAGAATGTTTTGATTTCGATTGAAGTTTAGCTTTGGCGGTTGATAATTATTTTGATAATTATTTCCAGGCCTTTGGTTCATATAGGAAACATTCTCTCGTTGTTCCAATGTTGGTTCAATGTGACAATCTTTCAATAAATGTGGTCCACCGCATTGCTCACAACTGATTCGTATTGCGTGAATATCTTTATTCATCTTTTCCATTCGTCTTTCGAAAGCATCTATTTTTGCGGAAACGGAATCAAAGTCAGGGCTAGAATCGGCTCTAGCCGCTTTAGATGATCGAAAGATATCTTTTTCTTGGTGCCACTCATGCGAGTGGGAGGCTGTGTTATCAATAATTTTGTAAGCTTCAGTTGCGGTTTTCTTCATAATGGATCCACCAGCGGTTATGTCGATGTCTTTTCGTGTGGCGATGTCTACGCCTTTATAGAAGATTTGTACTATTTGAAAAGTATCTAATCCGTGTTGAGGACATCCTCTCAACATCCTTCCGAATCTTGTCCACGCCTCATATAATGTTTCATTTGGATTTTGCGCGAACGTAACAATTTCTCCTTGAAGTCTCACGGCTTTGGATGCCGGAAAGAATCGTTTAAGAAATTTTTCAACTAAAACATCCCATGTGTCAATCGCCCCTTCAGGTAACGATTCTAACCAATCTTTGGCTTCTCCCTTTAAAGTCCAGGGAAATAACATGAGATAGATCTGCTCATCTTCCACTTCTCGGATTTTGAATAGTGTACAAATTCTTTTAAACGTACGAAGGTGTTCGTTAGGATCTTCATTCGGTGCACCACTGAATTGGCATTGGTTAGTTACCATGTGTAGAATTTGTCCTTTGATTTCATAATCTGGCGCATTAACTTCTGGTTTAATAATGGCATGACCTTGGCCCGTGCGTGTGGCTCTCATTCGATCTTCCATACTTAGAGGTTCCGTTACTTCCATAATTGAATTTGTTGAATACGAATCACTAGAGGACTCTGATTTAACGGTTTGTGGTTCAGGAGGAATAATTAGTGGTTCAGGATCTTGGAATTGTCCTTGAATATGCTCCGGGTTCTTAATTGTGAAGTCGGGTTCAAAAGATGGATTATCGGAAATTTGAGTTAGAGTTCTTGGTCGACTAGATGATGATTCTAAAGAAAAATCAACGGCAGCTATATTTGTTAAACGATGTCTTGATCGAGTTACAGGTGGTGAACGTACAAAAGGTGGTGAACGTCTTGCTCGGTGCATTCACTGAATATCCTATTAGTTTTAAAAAGGAAAGAAAAATTATAATAAGTTATCCAACCAATAGACTTTTCTGATTTTGCCCACGTTTCGAATAGCCAAAAGATGCAGCAGAGGGGCAGGATTCGTTTGGTCTCAATATAATTGAGGACTGTTTGGCTCCAATAACCCGGTCCACGTACAAATCCAACTATTACTACGAACCAGAAAATTTTGATGTCTATCAATTTAACCACTTAAAATAAATTTTCGTAATTTTAAGAAATTTAGAGAAGAAGTAGAAAAAATTCTAAGTCCTAAAAACTAGAATGGCGAGAAATAAGAGAGAAAAAGATTGCGCGTCGAAAAGTGTCGAAAAATAAAAAAGACGAAGAGTGGTTTGTAAACACGCGGTTAATCCAACCTTATAACGATCACTATCTTAAAATTAAAACTACAAATAGAGATTACTAATTGGAATTGTAATTGATACATAGGTAAAAGGCGTCGAAAAATAAAAATAAGAAAATAACTATGGCAAAACTAAACTTAATACTAAAAGTTGCGACTATAGTCTAAAAATCTAAAGGTAATAAAACTAAAAAAAAACATTTTTTTTTTATAGACAAAATTTTAAAAATATATATATATTTTTTTTTTTTTTTTTTTACGTTTTTTTTTTTTTTTTTTTTTTTTTCGTTTTTTTTTTAAATTTTTTAAAAAAAAACGATTTTTTTTTTACAAATTTTTTTTTTTAAAACGAATTTTTTTTTTTTTAAAAAAAAACGATTTTTTTTTTTACACAAATTTTTTTTTTTTTTTTTAAAAACGAAATTTTTTTTTTTTAAAAAAAAATGATTTTTTTTTTTTTTTTTAAAAAAAACGATTTTTTTTACAAATTAATAATTTTTTTTATAATTATAATTTTTTTTTCAAAATTTTTTTTTTTTTATTCATTTACTATTCATGAATAGTAAATGAAAATAAATTAATTAATTTACTATTCAAATGAAAGCGACATGATAGCAATTATTAATTATAAGTTACATAATATACCCCTGAAGTATTTAATAAATACGACTTTTTTAAAATTTACGTATAAATTTTTGATTCTTAAATATTATTATATTATTATATTCTATTTCAATATTATTATATTATTATATTCTATTTCAATATTATTATATTATTATATTTTATTTCAATATTATTATAATTAAAAATATAGCGTTTTAGCGCTCCCCGGCAGCGGCGCCAAAAACTTGATGATGTAGCGTGAGGGTACGAAATAGTATTATTTTTAATACAAAATACTACAAAATATGACACAAGTTTTATTAATTTACGGATGGGATATACCTAAACCTTGCTACAACACTATAGGCAGTGTACCTAATCGTAGAGTAGTGTAGTTTTTAGTAAGTCCGGTTCGTTCCACAGGGAGCTGGTGAAGTTAACGCTATATTATTAAGTTTATTTGTAAAAATATATATATAAATAAGTAGTAGTATTATTATAAAATGGGGGTTTTACCGTTTAATGACCGGTTTGTCGATTTTAAGCGTAAAAATAAATGACAAAAATTAAAGTGCGTAAAATAAATTGCGATAAATAAAATGACAGAAAATAAAATTGCGAGTAATAAAATGACAGTAAATAAAGATACGATGAGAAATATAATAAAAGAATTATGCTTATTTAAACTTCCGTAATCATGATGTTTGACGTGTTGATTTTAATTTATTACCATGGGTTAATTGTCCTTTGTCCTGGTTTATTTGATACATCTATCTGGTTTTTGTCCATAATAGTTCATCGGTCATAAATATAAAGTGCGAGTATCCTCGTCAAATTACCCTTATACCCGAAGTCAAATATTCCAACTGATTAAGGATTTAAACTGTGACGCAGTTATCACTTCTGTCAACAATTACACCAGTTATCACTGTATGTAATCCACCCCTGTTTTAATTAGTTTATGAATATTAATTCATCCACTTGATCAGAATGAATAATCAATTACCCAACCCAATTGATTAATTAAATGATTATAACAGATTCCATATGAACATCACTAAATAGGACAACCATAATCATTATTAATTATTAGGTTAATTAATTTGAAGATAGGTTCGACAGACTCCAATGAGTTGTCACTCAATTAGACAATACCCCCCATCTATTAATAGTCAATAGTTCAATTTCCACAAGTGTCGGTCTTTTGCCCAAACCTTAATTATGGTACAAAGCCCAATTACCCAATTTTAGTAATTAGCCCAACATCATGATTACTTCGTTTTAAATAAGCATAATAATAACTTAGCTACGAGACATTAATGTAAAAAGGTTGAACATAACTTACAATGATTAAAAATAGCGTAGCGTTACACGGACAGAATTTCGACTTACACACTCAAACGATCTCTATCATAAATCTTATTATTATCATAATTTAAAATTAAAATTAAGATTATTGTTATATCTTATTAAGTTAACATTATGATAGAGATATAGAATATAGATATTGATATTTGATATTAAGGATAGAAAAAAAAAGATCGAATAGAAAAAGGTCTCCCTTATTTCATCGATTTACATAGCCTTTTATAGGCGAATTGTAAATTGAAATTTTCATTTACGACCCCTGAACTATGCTCAATTAACAACTTTTTATTATTTAATATTATTCTTATTATGAATTATTTAAATATTATATTTTATTCTTGTGCATAGTTGACTCGTAATTTTTACACCGTTGCGTCGAGCGCTGAAAGTTGGTTCATGCCTCGGTTCCGGATTTTCGAACGTCCTTTCGTATAATTTAATATCTTGTACTTTGCGTTTTGTAACTTGTACTCTTGTCATTTTTAGACGTTCTTCATCAATAATTTGAACCTTTTTGATTGTATCTTGTACTTTTGAGCTTTTTGGACCTTTGCGTCTTCAAATCTTCGTTTTCGCCTTTTGTCTTCGCACTTATTTAATATAACCGATTATTACTTGAAAATGAAACAATTGCAACTAAAATCTTGTCTTTCTTGGGGAATAATGCTATGAAATATATGTTCCTTTTTAGCCTTATCAACAGAGTTAAACATTATATAGATAGTCCGATGGAAGTTGATGTTATGCGAGGTGTATATAAAATAGTTATTAATTTTAGCAGAAAACACTATTAAATACAATACAATTTTACACAAGATATTTATTTATTTATAGAATGGATATACTTAAACCTTGCTACAACACTTATAGGCAGTGTACCTAATCGTACAGTAGTGTAGTTTTTAGTAAGTCCGGTTCGTTCCACAGGGAAATCTTTAAACAAAGCTCAACGCTATATTAGTTTACTTTTATAAAAATACAAACATATATATATAAGTAATTTTATTATTATAAAGGGGGGTTTTTACCGTTTAATGACCGGTTTGTCGATTTTAAAACTTTAGTCGCAGTTAAAACCTAATGTAAAATATAAAATAAATACAAGACTTAAATTAAAGCGTAAAGTAAATAATGATAATGAAATTGCGAATAATAAAAGTGCGATAAAATAAAATTGCGATAATTAAAAAGTACGATAATTAAAAGTGCGATTAAATAACAAAAAATGCGATAATTAGAAGTGTAATATAAAATAAAGGAAATTAAATATGAAATAAAAGAATTATGCTTATTTAAACTTCCGTAATCATGATGTTTGACGTGTTGATTTTAGTTTTATGCCCCATGGGTTAATTGTCCTTTGTCCTGGATTATTTAATATGTCCGTCTGGTTTTTGTCCATAACAGTCCATCAGTCATAAATATAAAGTGCGAGTGTCCTCGTCAAATTATTCTTATACCCGAAGTTAAATATTCCAACTAATTGGGGATTCGAATTGTAACAAGGTTTTAATACTTTGTTTAATGAATACACCAGGTTATCGACTGCGTGTAAACCAAGGTTTTACTACTTTGTTAACAATTACACCAATTACCCTTGAATGTAATTTCACCCCTATTTTAATTATTCTAGTGGCTATTAATCCATTCCCGTGTCCGGTTAAATGAACGATTATTCGTACATATAAATACCCCGCCCATCGTGTCCGATTGAGTGTATATGGTAATTTATAGGGACGCCCAATTGTAAATCTTTATATTAACATTAACAAACTATCATTTAGTTAAACAAATATAAAGCCCATTAATAGCCCATAGTCTAATTTCCACAAGTGTCGTTCTTTTATCCAAACCCCAATTATGGTACAAAGCCCAATTACCCAATTTTAGTAATTAGCCCAACATCATGATTACTTCGTTTTAAATAAGCATAATAATAACTTAGCTACGAGACATTAATGTAAAAAGGTTGAACATAACTTACAATGATTAAAAATAGCGTAGCGTTACACGGACAGAATTTCGACTTACACCCTTACAATATTCGCTAACATACCCTTATTATTAGAATTATAATTAAAATTAAAATTAAAATTAAAATATAAATATAAATATATACGATATAGATAGAGAGATGGATATATTTGGTGGTTTTTTCGATCAGAATTCGTTTGCTTTTATAGGAAGTTTCTGAAATTGGGGCTCCGCGACTCGCGGTGAATTTTGCCTTCAAACTCCGCGAGTCGCGGAGTTTGAAATTCCAGCTCACATCTTGGAGTCTTTCTCTGCCGACGGTTTTTATTATATATATAATATATATATAATTAATATAATTAATTATATATTATATTATATTTATATACATAGTTAACTTGTAATTTTTAGTCCGTTGCGTCGAGCGTTAAGAGTTGACTCTGGTCCCGGTTCCGGATTTTCGAACGTCCTTGCGTACAATTTTATATTTTGTACTTTGCGTTTTGAATCTTGTACTCTTGTAATTTCGAGACGTTTCTTATCAATAATTGGAACCTTTTTGATTGTCTTTTGTACTTTTGAGCTTTTTGGTCGTTTGCGTCTTCAATTCGTCGAATCTGTCTTTTGTCTTCACCTTTTATTATTTAAACGAATATCACTTGTAAATAGAACAATTGCAACTAAAAGCTTGTCTTTCTTGAGGAATAATGCTATGAAATATATGTTCGTTTTTAGCATTATCAAATATTCCCACACTTGAGCGTTGCTTGTCCTCAAGCAATATCGTCTTGAAATACTAGAATCACTTCTTTATTCTTCACACTTTGTACATCAGTGATTTCTATACGGCGGTATAAACAATGGTAGTAACGATATGGTTTACAGTCCCACATGACTATAAAAATTTAGATCCATTAAGGAAATTGGATCTTTATGAAAACATTTGATCTTTTGAAATCTAGTTTTTACCCTAGATAAGTTTTCCGGGATAACCCTTTACCGGTGTTTGCAAAATATTTTTGTGGGTTTGGTGGGTTTCAGATTTGAAAATTTTAGCTCAAAACTTGCGGTTTTGTGTCACCCACTTGCTAACCTTGTATTTGGAAAGCAACACGTCCAGTTTACTTGTCCCGTATATTACCTTTCGGTAAACTACCGTCCGGTTGTAAAGGAAAGCGTTGAACAAGCAACTGTTAAGGCAATGCCCCGTGACATGCTTTTGATTATGGTCTATAACGTGTCGGACGCAATTACTATCCTTGGTAGGAGCAATAGTAAAGCTCACCCTTATAATTTTTCGGTCTGGCACAAGGTCCTGTCTTTGACCATGCTATGCAACCACCGTTCTTACGGTTGACACCCGATTTATTTCAGGTGACCTAATGAATTCCAGGTGAATTCCTAGGATTTTACGTTCAATGGTAATGAACGCATTGAAAATAGGGTTTTCAGAAAACAAATCGGTTTATAATTTTGATCAAAATATTTTCTCGTTTAAGCTCGAGTTTAGATATCATCGAATTCCATGAGTTTGTAATTCTCAATCTTTAAGGTCAATCTCTAGGATTGAGTAATATCAGTCTTAAAAGCTGATTTTTAATCTTTAAGGAGATTATCCTTTCTGGGGATCTGATTCATTAGTCTTATCCAGCTAATTTGCATGGTGCCCCCCCCCCCCATTGTACGAGATAAATCCTTCTCATGGTTAGGATAAATCTGACCACATGGCGACCCTGTTTAATGCTGAGGTCCGTGGATTTCCTGCTGATTTTAGTGATGACTTTTCTAGATTTTTCGTCAACCTACAGCTGGTCTGGACGACAACTTCATGACCTAAATCAAGAAGCGCGTGTCTTTTTCGGAAGACTTTACTTCCTTTTAATGATGGAATTGATTCATCGTGTAGATCCATCTCTTATTTTCTTTCATCGGGTAAAACAGTTTAGTATAGTCCAAAGCAAAAGTATTTTCAGTTATTTGTTACAGATATATGTGACATATGTTAAGATAACTTGGTAAATTTTCCCACACTTGGCTTTTATTTTCCTTTTTATCGTCCTCTATTCCATTTTAAATGAATTTTAACATTTTAGTTTATTTCTTAATTTATGTCCTTTCCGCGGTAACAATAATTTCGGTGTTAAAACCTAGTTTTATCGTTCATAAATATGTATAAGCATGATTTTGAGTTCATTTAATTGAAAATTTTGAAAAATTTTACTAGAATTGGGTAGTCAGTATATAAGACTAGGGCTGTTCTTTTTTTATCAGAGAGCACTAGATTCTAATACAACTACTGCTTTACTAGTATTTTTAATGGTAACCAAGTGTATAAAGTAAAAATTTTTAAAATCCGAAAGAATTTAACCCCTTTCCACACTTAAGATCTTGCAATGCCCTCATTTGCAAGAAATCAGGAATAATTTAAATTATTGAGGGTGATTTGTGTGAAAATGATTAAATTTTTACCAAAGTTTCCAAATATATTGGCGTTTGTTTGCTGAATGATAAATGGTGCACATCATTTGTTCATTCCGTCTTGTTGTTATTTCGCATATATTTTGCATCTTGTCGTCAAAATTAGTTGCTTTTGCTGAACTTAATGCCAGTCTTTGAAAATGCGTTGTTTTACCCTGTTGTGTACATAAGATAAACTGCAAACATATATACATATTTTTGAAGTTTGGTATATTACCCCACATTCAAAAATTATTAAAATCTAAGAATAAAAGTTAGATAATTATAAAAATGATTACAATATTAACAAAAGTATTAAACGTATCAATAATTACAAATTACAAAATAAAAAAAAATAATAAGTAAACTAAGGATGATATTGGTACCAATAGGGGTTCCAGGCATAACCATAAGTGCTATAGAATGCTTCGGCAGGGTCATACGTAGGATATGGTGGCTGCATCTCTATAGACCAAGGAGGGAAGATGGGTTTCGGTGTAGGAATATAGTTTCTACCTATATGTTGGCAATGAGCTATGATCTGGTTCTGATGAACTTGCCAATCTTCAAATGCTCTCTGTCTAGCATTTTCGTATTCCTGAGAAGCTATAAACCTATGCATTTCTTGCATCTCATTCCCCCCTCCTACATTACCTTGTTGTTGGTTTCTCTCCACCTGTGGATGTCTACCATGGTATCGTACTGCGGCGTTATTTCGCCTCTTCAAAACTTTCGCACCATGGTATACATTTAAACCTATAGTATCGCGGGGTTCCGGCTCTTCTAGTAATAATACCCCCCGACTTATATCCACACCGAGATATTCACCAATCAAAGTAATAAAAATACCACCTCCTATTATGCTATGTGGTCGCATCCCCCGAACCATAGCTGATAAATAATAACCCACACAATATGGTATACTTACAGCGCTTTGTGGGTCTCGAATACACATATGGTAAAACAAATCCTGTTCATTTACTTTTTCTTTGTTCTTACCCCTTTGTGTAATCGAATTAGCTAAAAACCTATGTATCACTCTTAATTCGGCTCTATCTATATCCAAATAAGAGTAATTTCCCCCTTTGAAACGGTGATGGCTTGTCATTTGACTCCACACACCGTGTGTATCAAAATTTTCATCTATCTTTCTACCGTTTAGTATCAATCCTCTACAATCGGCAGACGCTAACTCCTCAGGCGTATATATACGTAAAGCCTGAGCCATGTCCAGTAAAGACATGTGGCGCATCGAACCGCCTAACAAAAATCTAATAAAAGAACGATCGGTTAAACTAGCTACCCGATCATTCAACTCTATACTACATAACAATTCTTCACACCATACTTTATATACAGGTCTACGTATGGTGAATAAACATATCCAGTCATTAAAAGAAGAATTACCATACCTCTGTACAAGTAATTCCCTAATTGGCCCGGCCAATTCTACAGCTTCTAAGGGTCCCCATTCTATGACCCTCGGTACCTCAACAACCTTAGAATGAAGAGTATGCAAACCCCGTTGATATTTTGGATAATCTATCCAAAGTCTGTCAAATCTCAGGTTCGGGTGCAACTCTTCCAAGTGCATATCAGAAAAAGTCATGACTGGATGAGGTATATCCTGCTTGTAGTAGTTATTCACCTCCTGTTGTTCCAAATTCTCAGCAGGAGCATTGCGGGCTTGGGATGAAGATTCACCTCTTTCATTCTGCAAAACACATCAAACACAATTTTTGTGCATCCAAATATGCATTAGTGTCAGCAAAATCATCAATCAAAATAATTACAATGACATTATCAATTTATATCAAACTTAAGCTCATTTTCACATTTTTATCAAATCTACACTTTTTCAAATAAGCATATACGAAAATGTTCGCCAAGTTCATAAGCATTCAACTCAAATAACATGTCAAAATAATCATTACTAGCAATTAAACAAGTCTCAAATGGCATTATCTTTCAAAAATCAAGTTCATGAATTTTAGACTTGAAAAAGTCCACTTTAATTCTCAAAATCATGTTTAGGCTCAAAGTTTGGATCATTTAACTACCTAGACATGTTACACTACTTAATTTAGCAACAATTCATGACAAAAATCGGCCATAACCTGTTTATATCAAAAAGCCCCAAATTTGCTCAAGAACACAAACCCTAGATTATTCAAAATTTGAAGTTTAAGGCTTCTAATCATGTTAAACAGCATCAATCTAGGTTATACAAGCATAATACATAAACAATTTAAGCCTAATTACACTAAAAAGCATCAAAATCAAATTGGGGAAAAAATAGCTCAAGAACACCAAATTTCGGATTAAATGGTGTTTAGGTGTAGAAATTTACCGTTTTTCTTGAGTAATTCTTAGATATCATCCTTCTCAACATGATTTTAGCAAAAAATTTGGTGATTAACGGTTAAAAATTGGGATTTTTGGGGGTGTTTTTCGGGTTTTTCGCGTGCAGTTTTCGCTGTGTTTTTATTGTTTTGGGGTTGGGACTGATCTGTTGTTCGGTTATATTTTTTTCTGATTTTTAGTCCCTCCGCGAGTCGCGGGGATTTACCCTCCAAACTCCGCGAGTCGCGGAGTTTGGTATTTTTTTTTTTTTTTATAATCATTAACTTATTAAAACAATTAAGTAATTAATTTTAAAATTTTGTTTCCCTTGTTATTTAGGACGAGGTCGTTTCGGATCGATGTCCTAGTCCGTCCTTCGACAAAATTTTAAAATTTGTCTTTTAGTAGCGATTGTTTTAAAAGCTAAGATTTTTGGGTTTTTTTTAATGTTTTTGGCATACTCTAATTCAATAAGATTAAAAATAATGATAATAAAAGTTCTCGTCCCTCCCTCGGGTAAAGCAATTTCGGTTCAAAGACCTAGTCTTCAACTTACGACGAATTTTAAAAATCATATTCTTAACTTAATGAGATAAAGTAAATTTTTGTTTTTAAATTCACACAACTTAAATATAAAATTCAAAATTAAAAATTAAAAATTAAAAATTCACACCAAACTTAAAATTTGAAATGCATAAAATTAAAATTTCATATTTTAAAAATTAAAAATTCACACCAAACTTAATTTAAAAATTCATATTATAAATTCATACCAAACTTATATTAATTTTTCAAATATTTACAATTTTAAATATATATTTTTATAAAGTTTACAATATTAATTTAAGATTTAAATATTAATTTTAAAAATATGGTAAAAATAAAATTAAAATCTTTTTGTCTTTTTATCCCACTTTAATCAATCAAATATTATCAAAAATATGCGCCCCTCTTTTCGGTAAAGTAATTTCGGTTCCAAGACCTAATTTAACTCATGACGAATTTTTGAAATATTTTGGGTTGATTGATTAAAGATATTTATACCTTAAGAATAAACGTTAAATTTCGCAGTGATGTAATAAATTTTTGAATGATATCAATAATTTCGGTCGCCAAACCTAATTTTATTCAATACCAATTTAATACTTTTTAGCGAACAAATTAGCGTTTATTATCAAAAGGTTAAAAATAAAAAAAATAAAAACTGTACAGACATACCTGTGAAATAGATTTCTTAGTTATATGATCTATCCCATTCATAAGATAGTCGGTTTAATTGGTTTTCCATGGCTACATAGGCGTAACCTCGAGCATTCAGTGTCTTTTCTTCTAAACATATGAACGGTCCGTCTCTGCATAAAGTAACAAATTCGGTATTTGAATAGGTTTGATTATTTGAACATTTACCTCCATGTGACCATTTTCCGCATTTGTGACATCTTTCTAGGTGTCGTGCTCTTCTTTTCGCTGCGGATTTTGATTTTCCTTTACCAAATTGTAACTTATTATCTTCGCATCTGGATTCTTTTCTAACTCCGTCCATTCTTTCTCTGATTACTGATACTATTTCACTCGGTAGTATGTCATTATTACGTTTAGTGATCAAAGCGTGTAGCATTAGACCATGGTTTAGTTCACAGGCAGTCTTCATTTCGTAAAAACCTAAAAAAATAAAAATTCAGAATGGGGAGAGAAGACTAGTTCTTTAGGGTCTGCTAGGGAAAGACCATTCGGGTTCCATTTTCGAGAACTACACGAAAACAGACAATCTAACTCTAATAGAAATACATATTATCCTTTAAAGACTTGATTCTCCCCACACTTAGTTAGCTGTGGTGTCGAAATTGTGATTAACTTCGTTGTCGACTTCCATCGGACCATGTATGTAATGTTTAACTCTGTGACCATTAACTTTAAATTCAATCCCATTTGAATTTATTAATTCTATCGTTCCGTATGGGAAAACTCTTTTGACTATGAATGGTCCAGACCATCTTGATTTCAATTTTCCAGGAAATAGCTTGAATCGTGAATTGAAAAGAAGAACTCTGTCTCCTTCTTTAAATTCTTTTGAACTTCTGATTCTTTTATCATGCCATTTCTTCGTTCTTTCTTTATAGATTAACGAATTTTCGTATGCTTCATGTCTTAATTCTTCTAATTCATTTAGTTGACTTAATCGTAGACGTCCGGCTTCATGTAAATCAAGATTACATGTCTTCAAAGCCCAAAATACTTTGTGTTCAATTTCTACTGGAAGATGACATGCTTTTCCATAAACAAGTCTAAAAGGTGTGGTTCCAATTGGAGTTTTGTTGGCTGTTCTAAAAGCCCAGAGTGCATCCTCCAATTTAATGGACCATTCCTTCGGATTTGATCCTACGGTTTTCTCTAGAATACGTTTTAAAGCTCGGTTGGTATTTTCAACTTGTCCACTTGTTTGTGGATGATATGCGGTGGAGATTTTATGAGTTACTCCATATCTTTTAAGAACTTTCTCAAGTTGATTATTACAGAAATGAGTACCCCGATCACTTATTAAAGCTTTCGGTGTTCCAAACCTTGCAAAAAGATGTTTTAAAAAGTTGACTACAACTCGTGCATCGTTAGTTGGGAGAGCTTGTGCTTCCGCCCATTTAGATACATAATCAATGGCTACGAGTATATATAGATTATTATGAGATTTTGGAAATGGACCCATAAAGTCAATACCCCAAATGTCAAATACTTCACATACTTGGATGACATTTTGTGGCATTTCATCACGTTGACTTATTTTTCCGGCCCTTTGACATGCATCACAGGATTTGCAAAGAAGGTGTGCGTCTTTGTAAATTGTAGGCCAATAGAATCCAGCTTCATAAACTTTTCTTGCTGTTAGTTGAGGCCCATAATGCCCTCCTGTTGGTCCTGTGTGACAATGGTTTAAAATTTTACTAGCTTCATCTCCAAATACACATCGGCGTATTATTCCATCGGGACAACTTTTAAACAGATGTGGATCTTCCCAAAAATAGTGTTTTATATCACTGAAGAATTTCTTTCGTCTTTGGTACGATAATCCTTTTTCAAGGAATCCACAAACTAAGTAGTTTGCATAGTCTGCAAACCATGGGATTTCTTTATAATCTATCTTCAATAGATATTCATCAGGAAAGTTGTCTTGTATGGCCGATTCATTTAGAACTTCTAACTCAGGATTTTCAAGACGAGAAAGATGATCAGCGGCGAGATTTTCTGCTCCTCTTTTATCTCGGATTTCAATATCAAACTCTTGTAAGAGTAAGATCCAACGGATTAATCTTGGTTTAGCATCTTGTTTTGAAAATAGGTATCTAAGAGCAGAATGGTCGGTATAGACCACCGTTTTTGCTAGAACGAGATATGATCGAAATTTGTCAAAAGCAAAGACAATAGCAAGGAGTTCTTTTTCAGTAGTTGTATAGTTCGTTTGTGCTCCTTGTAATGTCTTACTAGCATAATATATAGGTTGAAATCGTTTTTCAATCCTTTGTCCTAAAACAGCTCCCATTGCAAAATCACTTGCATCGCACATTAGTTCAAATGGTAGATTCCAATTTGGTGTTATCATGATCGGTGCATTAGTGAGTTTTTCTTTAAGAATATTAAAAGATTTGATACACTCATCTGAAAAGATGAATGGAGCATCCTTTTCTAGGAGTTTATTCATAGGAGTGGCAATTTTAGAAAAATCTTTTATGAAACGTCGGTAAAAACCGGCATGCCCTAGAAAACTCCTAACTCCTCTAACATTGGTGGGATGTGGAAGTTTAGCAATTACATCTACTTTAGCTCTATCCACTTCAATTCCTTCTTTTGAAATTTTATGTCCAAGAACGATGCCTTCTTTAACCATGAAATGGCATTTCTCCCAATTAAGTACTAGATTTGATTTTTCGCATCTAATTAGCATTCGTTCCAGATTAACTAGACATGATTTAAATGTATCACCGAAGACTGAAAAGTCATCCATGAATACTTCCATGCATTCTTCTATCATGTCGTGAAAAATCGCCATCATACACCTTTGAAAGGTTGCAGGGGCGTTACAAAGTCCAAATGGCATGCGTTTGTAAGCAAAAGTACCATAAGGGCACGTGAATGTGGTTTTCTCTTGATCCTCGGGTGCTATTGGAATTTGAAAATATCCGGAAAATCCATCTAGAAAACAATAGTAACTATTTCCGGCTAATCTTTCCAACATTTGATCTATGAAAGGTAAGGGAAAGTGATCTTTTCTGGTGGCGTCATTTAATTTTCTATAATCAATACATACACGCCATCCTGTTACAGTCCTAGTAGGAATAAGCTCATTTTTCTCATTTGTAATGACAGTCATGCCACCCTTCTTAGGTACGCATTGAACTGGGCTTACCCATGGACTATCAGAGATTGGATATATCAAACCTGCATCTAGCAGTTTAATAATCTCTTTCTTAACTACATCTTGCATATTAGGATTTAGTCTTCGTTGGCGTTGCACATACGTTTTATGACCTTCTTCCATAAGGATTTTATGTGTGCAATACGAAGGACTTATTCCTTTAATATCATGAATCTTCCATGCAATGGCTGGTTTATGAGCTTTCAACACAGAAATGAGTTGTGATTTCTCATTTTCAGTAAGAGAAGACGATATTATTACAGGTAATTCAGATTCACCATGTAAATAAGCGTATTCCAAATGGTTTGGAAGTGGTTTTAACTCTAATTTCGGAGGTTCTTCTATCGATGATTTATATCGATATTTGTCTTCTTCTTTTAGCATTTGAATTTCTTCTGTTGTTGGTTCATATCCATTAGCTATAAGTGTAGCTAACATTTCAGCTTCATCAATTGGTTCATTACCTTCTCCTAAAGAACATTCTCCTGTTCCTTGTAATTCTGAAAATTCTTCTAATAATTCTGCATGTGCATCTATAGTTTGAATATAATAACATGTATCATCTGCAGATTGTGGTTGTTTCATTGCTCTATCAACTGAAAAGGTAACACTCTCATCCTCTATACTTAGGGTCAATTTCTTACCGAACACGTCTATCATTGCTTTAGCCGTGTTTAAGAATGGTCTTCCTAATATGAGAGGAACTTGAGAATCTTCTTCCATGTCCAAAACAACAAAATCTACTGGAAATACTAAAGTACCAACTTTAACTAGCATGTTCTCCATTATCCCTCTAGGATATTTTATTGATCTATCGGCTAGTTGTATGCTTATTCTGGTTGGTTTCAATTCTCCAAGGTCTAGTTTAGCGTATAGTGAATACGGCATTAGATTTATACTAGCACCTAAGTCTGCCAATGCTTCTATTGAACTAAGACTACCCAGAAAACATGGAATTGTGAAACTTCCTGGATCAGATAGTTTTTCTGGTATCTTATTCAACAGCACTGCTGAACAATTAGCATTCATAGTAACAGCCGAGAGTTCTTCCATTTTCTTTCTATTTGAGATTAGATCTTTCAAGAATTTAGCATATCTTAGCATTCCTGAAATCACATCAATGAAAGGAAGATTTACATTTATCTGTTTAAACATATCCAAAAATTTGGATTGCTCGGCTTCAAGTTTTTCTTTCTTCATTTTACTCGGGTAAGGAAGTGGTGGTTGGTATGGTTTAACATAAGGTTTATCCTTAACTGTGTTATTTTCATTAACCTTTTCAACTACCGGTTCTTTTTCCTTATCTTGATCAGGTTGTGGTTCTTGTGGAGTAGGAATAGTTTCATCAGAAGTTACAGGTATTTCAGGTGGTTTAAGTGTTGTACCACTTCTTGTGGTAATAGCTTTAGCTGTTTCATTCCGGGGGTTAGCATTTGTATCGCTTGGTAAACTTCTCGGTTTTCTTTCACCTATTAACCTTGCTAGGTTACTTACTTCTTGTTCCAGATTTTGAATAGAAGCTTGTTGATTTCTAAATGCTTGAGCATTTTGTTCATTAGTTTGTTTTTGAGATGTGAAAAACTGCGTTTGAGTTTCAACTAGCTTCGTCATCATATCTTCTAAATTCGGCTTTTTATCATCGGTTTGTTGTGGTGGTTTGTTTTGAAAATTCGGTCTTTGCTGATTGTAAGTATTATTGGATACTTGTTGATTGCTAGGACCTTGTTGGTTGTTGTATGGAATATTTCGGTTATAATTCTGGTTTTGATTGTAAATTGGTCTTGGCGGTTGATAATTATTCTGATAATTATTTCCAGGCCTTTGGTTTATGTATGAAATATTCTCTCTTTGTTCCATTGTTAATTCAATACTGAGACAATCTTTTGTCAAATGTGGTCCTCCACACTGCTCACAACTAATTCGTATTGAGTGAATATCCTTAGTCATCTTTTCCATTCGTCTCTCCACAGCATCTATCTTTGCGGAAATGGAATCTAAGTCATGGCTAGAATCGGCTCTAGCTGCTTTAGATGATCTAACGATATCTTTTTCTTGGTGCCACTCATGTGAGTGGGAAGCAGTGTTATCAATAATTTTGTAAGCATCAGTTTCGGTTTTCTTCATAATAGAACCACCAGCTGCTATATCTATGTCTTTTCTTGTAGTGATGTCGCATCCTTGGTAGAATATTTGTACTATTTGACAGGTGTCTAAACCATGTTGCGGACATCCTCTTAACAACTTTCCATATCTTGTCCATGCCTCATATAGAGTTTCATTTGGTTTCTGTGTGAACGTAACAATTTCTGCTTGAAGTCTTACGGCTTTAGATGCGGGAAAGAATTGTTTAAAAAATTTGTCAATTAAAACGTCCCATGTATCGATCGCCCCTTCAGGTAACGATTCCAACCAATCTTTGGCTTCTCCCTTTAAAGTCCAGGGAAATAACATGAGATATATCTGTTCATCCTCCACTTCTCGGATTTTAAATAGTGTGCAGATCCTATTAAAGGTACGTAGATGTTCATTTGGATCTTCCTTCGGCGCACCACTAAATTGGCATTGATTAGTCACCATGTGTAGAATTTGTCCTTTGATTTCATAATCTGGCGCATTAATGTCTGGATGAGTAATTGCGTGACCTTGGCCAGTGCGTTTAGCTCTCATTCGGTCTTCCATACTTAAAGGTTCCAGATTCTCCATAATTGAATTTGTTGAATCGGTATCACTAGATGATTCTGATTTAATGGTTCGTTCCTCAACAATCTCTGTTTGAATGATTGGTGGTTCCGGAGGAAAGTTTAGTGGTTCAGGATCTACGAACCGTTCCTGAATATTCTCCGGATTCTCAATTGTGATGTTGGGTTCAAAAAAATGGATTATCGGAAATTTGAACTGAAGTATTTGGTCGACTGGATGACGATTCTAAAGAAAAATCAACGGCGGTTATATTTGCTAAATGTCTTGATCTAGTTACAGGTGGTGAACGTACAAAAGGTGATGAACGTCTTGCTCGGTGCATTCACTGAATATCCTATTAGTTTTAAAAAGGAAAGAAAAATTATAATAAGTTATCCAATCAATAGACTTTTCTGATTTTGCCCACGTTTCGAATAGCCAAAAGATGCAGCAGAGGGTCAGGATTCGTTTGGTCTCAATATAATTGAGGACTGTTTGGCTCCAATAACCCGGTCCACGTACAAATCCAACTATTACTACGAACCAGAAAATTTTGATGTCTATTAATTTAACCACTTAAAATAAATTTTCGTAATTTTAAGAAATTTAGATAAGAAGTAGAATAAAAATCTATGTCCTAAAAACTAGAATGGCGAGAAATGAGAAAGAAAAAGAGTTCGTCGAAAAAGGTCGAAAAAGAAAAAAAAATGGTTGAAAAATAAAAGGTGACGGAAAAATAAAAGAAACTTATAAAAACTTAAAAATACTTTACTAACCTAACCTTATTACTACAACTAACTTAAAATTATAATCGCAAATTGAAATTACTAATTGGAATGATAATTGATACATAGTAAAAGGTGTCTAAAAATATTAAAGCTTACAGGAAAAACTAAATCCCAAATGGAAATAACTTAAAAAAAAACTAAAACTTAAAAAGGCGTCGCAAAATTTTAAAGTACCTAAATCTTAGTCTAAAGAAAAAGCACTTAAGGAATTCTACGGCAAAGCCTAAAAATCTAGGAGTAAAAATAACTATAGCAAAAACTAAGTTTAAAATTAAATATGAGCTAAAAATACAAATATTACGCTACAATGATTAAAAAGGGACAAAATATAAAAATATATAAAAAGTTGTAAAAAGTACAATTTTTATAAAAATATTATTTTTATATTATTTATTTAATAAAACTACTAATTTTACAATTTAATAAAACTAATTAATACTAAATACATAAATTAAATAAAAAGTAAAATAAAAATAAAACTAATAATAATAATAATAATAATTAGGGTTAAATAATAATAATAAATAATTAATAATCGTAATTAATGCAGGATTAGGGTTTCTGTTCGCGTGTCAGAGAAGCTCCGCGACTTGCGGTATATAATGCTTCAAACCCCGCGAGTCGCGGGGTTCAGAAATTCAGTTGACAGATTTAAATATTCGACGCGTTTTTTTCTTTATTTTTTTTTTATTTTCTGTTTTCTGTTTTTAAATAAATAAAAGATATTAAAATAAAACTTATATTTTTATAAACTAAACTAAAAATAAAGAAACTTATAAAACTTAAATATTTAACAAAATCTTAAAAATACTTATATTTTTGTTTTTCTTTTTATATTTTTGAATAATTAAAACGTATTTTTACAAAAACGAATTTTTAATAAAAGTAAACTAAAATTTTTTTTTTTTTTTATATTAGCGTTGCGCTTCCGGCTTTTAAGATAGTTCCCCGGCAGCGGCGCCAAAAATACTTGATGTTATGCGAGGTGTATATAAAATAGTTATTAATTTTAGCAGAAAACACTATTAAATACGATACAATTTTACACAAGATATTTATTTATTTATAGAATGGATATACTTAAACCTTGCTACAACACTTATAGGCAGTGTACCTAATCGTACAGTAGTGTAGTTTTTAGTAAGTCCGGTTCGTTCCACAGGGAAATCTTTAAACAAAGCTCAACGCTATATTAGTTTACTTTTATAAAAATACAAACATATATATAAGTAATTTTATTATTATAAAGGGGGGTTTTTACCGTTTAATGACCGGTTTGTCGATTTTAAAACTTTAGTCGCAGTTAAAACCTAATGTAAAATATAAAATAAATACAAGACTTAAATTAAAGCGTAAAGTAAATAATGATAATGAAATTGCGAATAATAAAAGTGCGATAAAATAAAATTGCGATAATTAAAAAGTACGATAATTAAAAGTGCGATTAAATAACAAAAAATGCGATAATTAGAAGTGCAATATAAAATAAAGGAAATTAAATATGAAATAAAAGAATTATGCTTATTTAAACTTCCGTAATCATGATGTTTGACGTGTTGATTTTAGTTTTATGCCCCATGGGTTAATTGTCCTTTGTCCTGGATTATTTAATATGTCCGTCTGGTTTTTGTCCATAACAGTCCATCAGTCATAAATATAAAGTGCGAGTGTCCTCGTCAAATTATTCTTATACCCGAAGTTAAATATTCCAACTAATTGGGGATTCGAATTGTAACAAGGTTTTAATACTTTGTTTAATGAATACACCAGGTTATCGACTGCGTGTAAACCAAGGTTTTACTACTTTGTTAACAATTACACCAATTACCCTTGAATGTAATTTCACCCCTGTTTTAATTATTCTAGTGGCTATTAATCCATTCCCGTGTCCGGTTAAATGAACGATTATTCGTACATATAAATACCCCGCTCATCGTGTCCGATTGAGTGTATATGGTAATTTATAGGGACGCCCAATTGTAAATCTTTATATTAACATTAACAAACTATCATTTAGTTAAACAAATATAAAGCCCATTAATAGCCCATAGTCTAATTTCCACAAGTGTCGTTCTTTTATCCAAACCCCAATTATGGTACAAAGCCCAATTACCCAATTTTAGTAATTAGCCCAACATCATGATTACTTCGTTTTAAATAAGCATAATAATAACTTAGCTACGAGACATTAATGTAAAAAGGTTAAACATAACTTACAATGATTAAAAATAGCGTAGCGTTACACGAACAGAATTTCGACTTACACCCTTACAATATTCGTTAACATACCCTTATTATTAGAATTATAATTAAAATTAAAATTAAAATTAAAATATAAATATAAATATATACGATATAGATAGAGAGATGGATATATTTGGTGGTTTTTTCGATCAGAATTCGTTTGCTTTTATAGGAAGTTTCTGAAATTGGGGCTCCGCGACTCGCGGTGAATTTTGCCTTCAAACTCCGCGAGTCGCGGAGTTTGAAATTCCAGCTCACATCTTGGAGTCTTTCTCTGCCGACGGTTTTTATTATATATATAATATATATATATATAATTAATATAATTAATTATATATTATATTATATTTATATACATAGTTAACTTGTAATTTTTAGTCCGTTGCGTCGAGCGTTAAGAGTTGACTCTGGTCCCGGTTCCGGATTTTCGAACGTCCTTGCGTACAATTTTATATTTTGTACTTTGCGTTTTGAATCTTGTACTCTTGTAATTTCGAGACGTTTCTTATCAATAATTGGAACCTTTTTGATTGTCTTTTGTACTTTTGAGCTTTTTGGTCGTTTGCGTCTTCAATTCGTCGAATCTGTCTTTTGTCTTCACCTTTTATTATTTAAACGAATATCACTTGTAAATAGAACAATTGCAACTAAAAGCTTGTCTTTCTTGAGGAATAATGCTATGAAATATATGTTCGTTTTTAGCATTATCAGAAGTCGACAACGAAGTTAATCACAATTTCGACACCACAGCTAACTAAGTGTGGGGAGAATCAAGTCTTTAAAGGATAATATGTATTTCTGTTAGAGTTAGATTGTCTGTTTTCGTGTAGTTCTCGAAAATGGAACCCGAATGGTCTTTCCCTAGCAGACCCTAAAGAACTAGTCTTCTCCCCCCATTCTGAATTTTTTATTTTTTTAGGTTTTTACAAAATGAAGACTGACTGTGAACTAAACCATGGTCTAATGCTACACGCTTTGATCACTAAACGAAATAATGACATACTACCGAGTGAATTATTATCAGTAATCAGAGAAAGAATGGACGGAGTTAGAAAAGAATCCAGATGCGAAGATAATAAGTTACAATTTGGTAAAGGAAAATCAAAATCCGCAGCGAAAAGAAGAGCACGACACCTAGAAAGATGTCACAAATGCGGAAAATGGTCACATGGAGGTAAATGTTCAAATAATCAAACCTATTCAAACACCGAATTTGTTACTTTATGCAGAGACGGACCATTCATATGTTTAGAAGAAAAGACACTGAATGCTCGAGGTTACGCCTATGTAGCCATGGAAAACTAATTAAACCGACTATCTTATGAATGGGATAGATCATATAACTAAGAAATCTATTTCACAGGTAAGTCTGTACAGTTTTTATTTTATTTTATTTTTAACCTTTTGATAATAAATGCTAATTTGTTCGCTAAAAAGTATTAAATTGGTATTAAATAAAATTAGGTTTGGCGACCGAAATTATTGATATCATTCAAAAATTTATTACATCACTGCGAAATTTAACGTTTATTCTTAAGGTATAAATATCTTTAAACAATCAACCCAAAATATTTCAAAAATTCGTCATGAGTTAAATTAGGTCTTGGAACCGAAATTACTTTACCGAAAAGAGGGGCGCATATTTTTGATAATATTTGATTGATTAAAGTGAGATAAAAAGCCAAAAAGATTTTTAATTTTATTTTTACCATGTTTTTAAAATTAATATTTAAATCTTAAATTAATATTGTAAACTTTATAAAAACAATATTTTTAAAATTGTAAATATTTTGAATTTTTAAATTAAGTTTGGTGTGAATTTATAATATGAATTTTTAAATTAAGTTTGGTGTGAATTTTTAAAATATGAATTTTTAATTTTATGCATTTTAAATTGTAAGTTTGGTGTGAATTTTTAATATTAATTTTGAATTTTATATTTAAATTGTGTGAATTTAAAAACAAAAATTTACTTTATCCCATTAAGTTAAAAATATGATTTTTAAAATTCGTCGTAAGTTGAAGACTAGGTCTTTGAACCGAAATTGCTTTACCCGAGGGAGGGACGAGAACTTTTATAATCATTATTTTTAATCTTATTGAATTAAAGTATGCCAAAAACATTAAAAAACCCAAAAATCTTAGCTTTTAGAACAATCGCTACAAAAAGACAAATTTTAAAATTTTGTCGAAGGACGGACTAGGACATCGATCCGAAACGACCTCGTCCTAAATAACAAGGGAAACAAAATTTTAAAATTAATTACTTAAATGTTCTAATTAGTATAAGATATATATATATATATATATATATATATATATATATATATATATATATATATATATATATATAAAATATAAACTGATCGAATTAATCAGTCCACACACCACAAAACCAAACCTGCAAAATAAACCCGAAATACTGCGCGAAAATACACCAAAAACACCCCCAAAATCACAATTTTTAACCGTTAATCATCAAATCTTTTACTAAAATCATGTTGAGAAGGATGCTATCAAGGAATTACTCAAGAAAAACGGTAAATTTCTACACCTAAACACCATTTAATCCGAAATTTGGTGTTCTTGAGCCATTTTTTTCCCAATTTGATTTGGATGCTTTTTTGTGTAATTATGCTTAAATTGTTTATGTATTATGCTTGTATAACCTAGATTGATGCTATTTAACATGATTAGAAGCCTTAAACTTCAAATTTTGAGTAATCTAGGGTTTGTGTTCTTGAGCAAATTTGGGGCTTTTTGATATAAATAGGTTATGGCCGATTTTTGTCATGAATTGTTGCTAAATTAAGTAGTGTAACATGTCTAGGTAGTTAAATGATCCAAACTTTGAGCCTAAACATGATTTTGAAAATTAAAGTGGACTTTTTCAAGTCTAAAATTCATGAACTTGATTTTTGAAAGATAATGCCATTTGAAACTTGTTTAATTGCTAGTAATGATTATTTTGACATGTTATTTGAGTTGAATGCTTATGAACTTGGCGAACATTTTCGTATATGCTTATTTGAAAAAGTGTAGATTTGATGAAAATATGAAAATGAGCTTAAGTTTGATATAAATTGATCATGTCATTGTAACTATTTTAATTGATGATTTTGCTGACACTAATGCATATTTGGATGCACAAAAATTGTGTTTGATGTGTTTTGCAGACTGAAAGGGTTGAATCTTCATCCCAAGCCCGCAATGCTCCTGCTGAGAATGCGGAACAACAGGAGGTGGATAACTACTACAAGCAGGATATACCTCATCCAGTCATGACCTTTTCTGATATGCACTTGGAAGAGTTGCACCCGAACCTGAGATTTGACAGACTTTGGATAGATTATCGAAAATACCAAAGGGGTTTGTATACTCTTCATTCTAAGGTTGTTGAGGTACCGAGGGTCATAGAATGGGGACCCTTAGAAGCTGTAGAATTGGCCGGGCCAATTAGGAAATTACTTGTACAGAGGTATGGTAATTCTACTTTTAATGACTGGGATACGTCTATTCACCATGCGTAGACCTGTATATAAAGTATGGTGTGAAGAATTGTTGTGTAGTATAGAGTTGAATGATCGGGTAGCTAGTTTAACCGATCGTTCTTTTATTAGATTTTTGTTAGGCGGTTCGATGCGCCACATGTCTTTACTAGACATGGCTCAAGCTTTACGTATATATACGCCTGAGGAGTTAGCATCTGCTGATTGTAGAGGGTTGATACTAAACGGTAGAAAGATAGATGAAAATTTTGTTACACACGGTGTGTGGAGTCAAATGACAAGCCATCACCGTTTCAAAGGGGGAATTTACTCTTATTTGGACATAGATAGAGCTGAATTAAGAGTAATTCATAGGTTTTTAGCTAATTCGATTACACAAAGGGGTAAGAACAAGGAAAAAGTAAATGAACAGGATTTGTTTTACCATATGTGTATTCGAGACCCACAAAGCGTTGTAAGTATACCGTATTGTGTGGGTTATTATTTATCAGCTATGGTTCCGGGGATGAGACCGCATAGCATAATAGGAGGTGGTATTTTTATTACTTTGATTGCTGAATATCTCGGTGTGGAAATAAGTCGGGGGGGATTATTAGTGGAAGAACCAGAACCCCGCGATACTATAGGTTTAACTGTATACCATGGTGCGAAAGTTTTGAAGAGGCGAAATAACGCCGCAGTACAATACCATGGTAGACATCCACAGGTTGAGAGAAACCAACAGCAAGGTAATGCAGGAGGGGGAAATGAAATGCAAGAAATGCAAAGGTTTATAGCTTCACAGGAGTACGAAAATGCTAGACAGAGAGCATTTGAAGATTGGCAAGTTCATCAGAACCAAATCATAGCTCATTGCCAACATATAGGTAGAAACTATATTCCTACACCGAAACCCATCTTCCCTCCCTGGTCTATAGAGATGCAACCACCGTATCCTACGTATAACCCTGCCGAAGCATTCTATAGCACCTATGGTTATGCCTGGAACCCCTATTGGTACCAGTATCATCCCTAGTCTACTTATTATATTTTTTTTTATTTTGTAATTTGTAATGATTGATACGTTTAATACTTTTGTTAATATTGTAATAGTTTTTATAATTGTCTAACTTTTATTCTTAGATTTTAATAATTTTTGAATGTGGGGTAATATACCAAACTTCAAAAATATGTATATATGTTTGCAGTTTATCTTATGTACACAACAGGGTAAAACAACGCATTTTCAAAGACTGGCATTAAGTTCAGCAAAAGCAACTAATTTTGACGACAAGATGCAAAATATATGTGAAATAACAACAAGACGGAATGAACAAATGATGTGCACCATTTATCATTCAGCAAACAAACGCCAATATATTTGGAAACTTTGGTATAAATTTAATCATTTTCACACAAATCACCCTCAATAATTTAAATTGTTACTGATTTCTTGCAAATGAGGGCATTGCAAGATCTTAAGTGTGGGAAGGGGTTAAATTCTTTCGGATTTTAAAATTTTTATCTTAAACACTTGGTTACCATTAAAAATACTAGTAAAGCAGTAGTTGTATTAGAATCTAGTGCTCTCTGATAATAAAGAACAGCCCTAGTCTTATATACTGACTACCCAATTCTAGTAAAATTTTTAAAAAAAATTTCAATTAAATGAACTCAAAATCATGTTTATACATATTTATGAACGATAAAACTAGGTTTTAACACCAAAATTATTGTTACCTCGGAAAGGACATAAATTGAGAAACAAACCAAAATGTTAAAATTCATTTAAAATGGAATAGAGAACGATAAAAAGGAAAATAACAGCCAAGTGTGGGAAAATTTACCAAGTTATCTTAAACATATGTCACATATATCTGTAACAAATAACTGAAAATACTTTTGCTTTGGACTAAACTAAACTATTTTACCCGATGAAAGAAAAGAAAGATGGATCTACACGATGAATCAATTCCATCATTAAAAGGAAGTAAAGTCTTCCGAAAAAAGAAACGCGCTTCTTGATTTAGGTCATGAAGTTGTCGTCCAGACCAGCTGTAGGTTGACAAAAAATCTAGAAAAGTCATCACTAAAATCAGCAGGAAATCCACGGACCTCAGCATTAAACAGGGTCGCCAAGTGGTCAGATTTATCCTAACCATGAGAAGGATTTATCTCGTAAAATGGGGGGGCACCATGCAAATTAGCTGGATAAGACTAATGAATCAGATCCCCAGAAAGGATAATCTCCTTAAAGATTAAAAATCAGCTTTTAAGCCTGATATTACTCAATCCTAGAGATTGACCTTAAAGATTGAGAATTCAAACTCATGGAATTCAATGATATCTAAACTCGAGCTTGAACGAGAAAATATTTTGATCAAAATTACAAACCGATTTGTTTTCTGAAAACCCTATTTTCAATGCGTTCATTACCTTTGAACGTAAAATCCTAGGAATTCACCTGGAATTTATTAGGTCACCTGAACTAAATCGAGTGTTAACCGTAAGAACGGTGGTTGCATAGTGGTCAAAGACAGGACCTTGTGCCAGACCGAAAAATTATAAGGGTGAGCTTTACTATTGCTCCTACCAAGGATAGTAATTGCGTCTGACACGTTATAGACCATAATCAAATACATGTCATTAGACATTGCCTTAACAGTTGCTTGTTCAACGTTTTCCTTTACAACCGGACGGTAGTTTACCGAAAGGTAATATACGGGACAAGTAAACTGGACGTGTTGCTTTCCAAATACAAGGTTAGCAAGTGGGTGACACAAAACCGCAAGTTTTGAGCTAAAATTTTCAAATCTGAAACCCACCAAACCCACAAAAATATTTTGCAAACACCGGTAAAGGGTTATTCCGGAAAACTTATCTAGGGTAAAAACTAGATTTAATTTTCAAAAGATCAAATGTTTTCATAAAGATCCAATTTCCTTAATGGATCTAAATTTTTATAGTCATGTGGGACTGTAAACCATATCGTTACTACCATTGTTTATACCACCTTATAGAAATCACTGATGTACAAAGTGTGAAGAATAAAGAAGTGATTCTAGTATTTCAAGACGATATTGCTTGAGGACAAGCAACGCTCAAGTGTGGGAATATTTGATAATGCTAAAAACAAACATATATTTCATAGCATTATTCCTCAAGAAAGACAAGCTTTTAGTTGCAATTGTTCTATTTACAAGTGATATTCGTTTAAATAATAAAAGGTGAAGACAAAAGACAGATTCGACGAATTGAAGACGCAAACGACCAAAAAGCTCAAAAGTACAAAAGACAATCAAAGAGGTTCCAATTATTGATAAGAAACGTCTCGAAATTACAAGAGTACAAAATTCAAAACGCAAAGTACAAGATATTAAATTGTACGCAAGGACGTTCGAAAATCCGGAACCGGGACCAGAGTCAACTCTCAACGCTCAACGCAACGGACTAAAAATTCCAAGTCAACTATGCACATAAATATAATATAATATTTAAATAATTCTTATAATTATTTATATATTATAATAAATAATAAAAACCGTCGGCAAGAAAGACTCCAAACTGGACTGAGCTGTAATTTCAATCTCCGCGACTCGCGGAGTTTGAAGGCCAAAAATGCCGCGAGTCGCGGAGCCCCAAGTTTTGAAAGTCCCTATAAAAGCAACCGAATTCTGAGCATTTATCATCATCTTTTTCTTCTTCTCTCATAATACTACGTAAATATTTATATTTATATTTTAATTTTAATTTTAATTTTAATTATAATTCTAATAATAAGGGTATGTTAGCGAATATTGTAAGGGTGTAAGTCGAAATTCTGTCCGTGTAACGCTACGCTATTTTTAATCATTGTAAGTTATGTTCAACCTTTTTATATTAATGTCTCGTAGCTAAGTTATTATTATGCTTATTTAAAACGAAGTAATCATGATGTTGGGCTAATTACTAAAATTGGGTAATTGGGCTTTGTACCATAATTGGGGTTTGGATAAAAGAACGACACGTGTGGAAATTAGACTATGGGCTATCAATGGGCTTTATATTTGTTTAACTAAATGATAGTTTGTTAATGTTAATATAAAGATTTACAATTGGGCGTCCCTATAAATTACCATATACACTCAATCGGACACGATGGGCGGGGTATTTATATGTACGAATAATCGTTCATTTAACCGGACACGGGAATGGATTAATAGCCACTAGAATAATTAAAACAGGGGTGAAATTATATACAAGAACACTTGGTATAATTGATAACAAAATATTAAAACCTTGGATTACACTCAGTCGACATCCTGGTGTAATTATTAAACAAAGTATTAAAATCTTGTTACAGTTTAAGTCCCCAATTAGTTGGAATATTTAACTTCGGGTATAAGGATAATTTGACGAGGACACTCGCACTTTATATTTATGACTGATGGACTGTTATGGACAAAAATCAGACGGACATATTAAATAATCCAGGACAAAGGACAATTAGCCCATGGGCATAAAACTAAAATCAACACGTCAAACATCATGATTACGGAAGTTTAAATAAGCATAATTCTTTTATTTCATATTTAATTTCCTTTATTTTATATTTAATTGCACTTCTAATTATCACATTTTTATTGTTATTGTATTTAATTGCACTTTTAATTATCGTACTTTTTAATTATCGCAAGTTTATTTTATCGCACTTTTATTATTCGCAATTTCATTATCGTTATTTACTTTATGCTTTAATTTAAGTCTTGTATTTATTTTTAATATTTTACATTTGGTTTTAACTGCGACTAAAGTTTTAAAATCGACAAACCGGTCATTAAACGGTAAAAACCCCCCTTTATAATAATAATATTACTTATATATATATATATATTTGTATTTTTATAAAAGTAAACTAATATAGCGTTAAGCTTTGTTTAAAAAGATTCCCTGTGGAACGAACCGGACTTACTAAAAACTACACTACTGTACGATTAGGTACACTGCCTATAAGTGTTGTAGCAAGGTTTAAGTATATCCATTCTATAAATAAATAAATATCTTGTGTAAAATTGTATCGTATTTAATAGTATTTTCTGTAAAAATATAAGCTATTTTATATACTACTCTGCTAAAACATCAATTCTATTGGCCTACAATTTACAAAGACGCACACCTTCTTTGCAAATCCTGTGATGCTTGTCAAAGGGCCGAAAAAATAAGTCAACGTGATGAAATGCCACAAAATGTCATCCAAGTATGTGAAGTATTTGACATTTGGGGTATTGACTTTATGGGTCCATTTCCAAAATCTCATAATAATCTATATATACTCGTAGCCATTGATTATGTATCTAAATGGGCGGAAGCACAAGCTCTCCCAAATAACGATGCACGAGTTGTAGTCAACTTTTTAAAACGTCTTTTTGCAAGGTTTGGAACACCGAAAGCTTTAATAAGTGATCGGGGTACTCATTTCTGTAATAATCAACTTGAGAAAGTTCTTAAAAGATATGGAGTAACTCATAAAATCTCCACCGCATATCATCCACAAACAAGTGGACAAGTTGAAAATACCAACCGAGCTTTAAAACGTATTCTAGAGAAAACCGTAGGATCAAATCCAAAGGAATGGTCCATTAAATTGGAGGATGCACTCTGGGCTTTTAGAACAGCCTACAAAACTTCAATTGGAACCACACCTTTTAGACTTGTTTATGGAAAAGCATGTCATCTTCCAGTAGAAATTGAACACAAAGCATTTTGGGCTTTGAAGACATGTAATCTTGATTTACATGAAGCTGGACGTCTACGATTAAGTCAACTAAACGAATTAGAAGAATTAAGACATGAAGCATACGAAAATTCGTTAATCTATAAGGAAAGAACGAAGAAATGGCATGATAAAAGAATCAGAAGTTCAAAAGAATTTAAAGAAGGAGACAGAGTTCTTCTTTTCAATTCACGATTCAAGCTATTTCCTGGAAAATTGAAATCAAGATGGTCTGGACCATTCATAGTCAAAAGAGTTTTTCCATACGGAATGATAGAATTAATAAATTCAAATGGGATTGAATTTAAAGTTAATGGTCACAGAGTTAAACATTACATACATGGTCCGATGGAAGTTGACAACGAAGTTAATCACAATTTCGACACCACAGCTAACTAAGTGTGGGGAGAATCAAGTCTTTAAAGGATAATATGTATTTCTGTTAGAGTTAGATTGTCTGTTTTCGTGTAGTTCTCGAAAATGGAACCCGAATGGTCTTTCCCTAGCAGACCCTAAAGAACTAGTCTTCTCCCCCCATTCTGAATTTTTATTTTTTTTTAGGTTTTTAGGAAATGAAGACTGCCTGTGAACTAAACCATGGTCTAATGCTACACGCTTTGATCACTAAACGTAATAATGACATATTACCGAGTGAACTAGTATCAGTAATCAGAGAAAGAATGGACGGAGTTAGAAAAGAATCCAGATGCGAAGATAATAAGTTACAATTTGGTAAAGGAAAATCAAAATCCGCAGCGAAAAGAAGAGCACGACACCTAGAAAGATGTCACAAATGCGGAAAATGGTCACATGGAGGTAAATGTTCAAATAATCAAACCTATTCAAATACCAAATTTGTTACTTTATGCAGAGACGGACCGTTCATATGTTTAGAAGAAAAGACACTGAATGCTCGAGGTTACGCCTATGTAGCTATGGAAAACCAATTAAACCGACTATCTTATGAATGGGATAGATCATATAACTAAGAAATCTATTTCACAGGTAAGTCTGTACAGTTTTTATTTTATTTTTTTTAACCTTTTGATAATAAACACTAATTTGTTCGCTAAAAAGTATTAAATTGGTATTGAATAAAATTAGGTTTGGTGACCGAAATTATTGATATCATTCAAAAATTTATTACATCACTGCGAAATTTAACGTTTATTCTTAAGGTATAAATATCTTTAATCAATCAACCCAAAATATTTCAAAAATTCGTCATGAGTTAAATTAGGTCTTGGAACCGAAATTACTTTACCGAAAAGAGGGGCGTATATTTTTGATAATATTTGATTGATTAAAGTGGGATAAAATGCAAAAAAAAAAAAAAAAAATTTTAATTTTATTTTTACCATGTTTTTAAAATTAATATTTAAATCTTAAATTAATATTGTAAACTTTGTAAAATCAATATATTTAAAATTGTGAATATTTAAAAAATTAATATAAATTTGGTGTGAATTTATAATATGAATTTTTAAATTAAGTTTGGTGTGAATTTTTAATTTTTAAAATATGAATTTTTAATTTTATGCATTTCAAATTTTAAGTTTGGTATGATTTTTTAATATTAATTTTGAATTTTATATTTAAATTGTGTGAATTTAAAAACAAAAATTTACTTTATCTCATTAAGTTAAAAATATGATTTTTAAAATTCGTCGTAAGTTGAAGACTAGGTCTTTGAACCGAAATTGCTTTACCCAAGGGAGGGACGAGAACTTTTATTATCATTATTTTTAATCTTATTGAATTAAAGTATGCCAAAAACATTAAAAAAAACCAAAAAAACTTAGCTTTTAAAACAATCGCTACAAAAAGAAAAATTTTAAAATTTTGTCGAGGGACGGACTAGGACATCGATCCGAAACGACCTCATCCTAAATAACAAGGGAAACAAAATTTTAAAATTAATTACTTAATTGTTTTAATTAATATATGATTATATAAAGAAAAAAAAAACAAACTCCGCGACTCGCGGAGTTTGAAGGCCCAAACACCGCGAGTCGCGGGAGGACCAAAACCCAGGAAAAAAAAATAAAACGTAAAAAAACATATCAGTTCATTCCCCACACCACAAAACACAAAACTGCCGAAAAACCTGCGCGAAAAAGCCGAAAAATACACCCCAAAATCACAATTTTTAACCGTTAATCACCAAATTTTTTACTAAAATCATGTTGAGAAGGATGCTATCAAGGAATTACTCAAGAAAAACGGTAAATTTCTACACCTAAACACCATTTAATCCGAAATTTGGTGTTCTTGAGCAATTTTTTCTCCAATTTGATTTTGATGCTTTTTAGTGTAATTATGCTTAAATTGTTTATGTATTATGCTTGTATAACCTAGATTGATGCTATTTAACATGATTAGAAGCCTTAAACTTCAAAATTTTAAGTAATCTAGGGTTTATGTTCTTGAGCAAATTTGGGCTTTTTGATATAAACAGGTTATGGCCGATTTTTGTCATGAATTGTTGTTAAATTAAGTAGTGTAACATGTTTAGGTAGTTAAATGATCCAAACTTTGAGCCTAAACATGATTTTGAGAATTAAAGTGGACTTTTTCAAGTCTAAAACTCATGAACTTGATTTTTGAAAGATAATGCCATTTGAAACTTGTTTAATTGCTAGTAATGATTAATTTGACATGTTATTTGAGTTGAATACTTATGAACTTGGCGAACATTTTCGTATATGCTATTTTGAAAAAGTGTAGATTTGATGAAAATATGAAAATGAGCTTAAGTTTGATATAAATTGATCATGTCATTGTAATTATTTTGATTGATGATTTTGCTGACACTAATGCATATTTGGATGCACAAAAATTGTGTTTGATATGTTTTGCAGACTGAAAGGGGTGAATCTTCATCCCAAGCTCACAATGCTCCTGCTGAGAATGCGGAACAACAGGAGGTGGATAACTACTACAAGCAGGATATACCTCATCCGGTCATGACATTTTCTGATATGCACTTGGAAGAGTTGCACCCGAACCTGAGATTTGACAGACTTTGGATAGATTATCCAAAATACCAAAGGGGTTTGCATACTCTTCATTCCAAAGTTGTTGAGGTACCTAGGGTCATAGAATGGGGACCCTTAGAAGCTGTAGAATTGGCCGGGCCAATTAGAGAATTACTTGTACAGAGTTTATCTTATGTACACAACAGGGTAAAACAACGCATTTTCAAAGACTGGCATTAAGTTCAGCAAAAGCAACTAATTTTGACGACAAGATGCAAAATATATGTGAAATAACAACAAGAAGGAATGAACAAATGATGTGCACCATTTATCATTCAGCAAACAAACGCCAATATATTTGGAAACTTTGGTAAAAATTTAATCATTTTCACACAAATCACCCTCAATAATTTAAATTGTTACTGATTTCTTGCAAATGAGGGCATTGCAAGATCTTAAGTGTGGGAAGGGGTTAAATTCTTTCGGATTTTAAAATTTTTTACTTTATACACTTGGTTACCATTAAAAATACTAGTAAAGCAGTAGTTGTATTAGAATCTAGTGCTCTCTGATAATAAAGAACAGCCCTAGTCTTATATACTGACTACCCAATTCTAGTAAAATTTTTAAAAATTTTCAATTAAATGAATTTAAAATCATGTTTATATATATTTATGAACGGTGAAAACTAGGTGTTAATACCGAAATTATCGTTACCTCGAAAAGGACATAAATTGAGAAACAACTAAAACGCTTGAATTCATTTAAAATGGAATAAAGGAGAATAAAAAGGCAAAGAAAGAAACTAAGTGTGGGGAGAATGTACCAAGTTATTCAATTAAAAACTATCTATCACATGTTTCCGTAAAGTTATTGCAGGTGCTTTTGTTTTGGACTAAATTAACTGTTTTACCCAATTTACTGTAATGAAAGATGGATCTACACGATGAATCAATTCCATCATTAAAAGGAAGTAAAGTCTTCCGAAAAAGAAACGCGCTTCTTGATTTAGGTCATGAAGTTGTCGTCCAGACCAGCTGTAGGTTGACGAAAAATCTAGAAAAGTCATCACTAAAATCAGCAGGAAATCCACAGACCTCAGCATTAAACAGGGTCGCCAAGTGGTCAGATTTATCCTAACCATGAGAAGGATTTATCTCGTACAATGGGGGGGACACCGTGCAAATTAGCTTAATAAGACTAATGAATCAGATCCCCAGAAAGGATAATCTCCTTAAAGATTAAAAATCAGCTTTTAAGACTGATATTACTAAATCCTTGAGATTGACCTTAAAGATTGAGAATTCAAACTCATGGAATTCAATGATATCTAAACTCGAGCTTGAACGAGAAAATATTTTGATCAAAATTATAAACCGATTTGTTTTCTGAAAACCCTATTTTCAATGCGTTCATTACCATTGAACGTAAAATCCTAGGAATTCACCTGGAATTCATTAGGTCACCTGAACTAAATCGGGTGTCAACCGTAAAAACGGTGGTTGCATAGTGGTCAAAGACAGGACCTTGTGCCAGAACTAAAAATCATAAGGGTGAGCTTTATTATTGCTCCTACCAAGGATAGTAATTGCGTCCGACACGTTATAGACCATAATTAAAAGCATGTCAGGGGACATTGCCTTAACAATTGCTTGTTCAACGCTTTCCTTTACAACCGGACGGTAGTTTATCGAAAGGTAATATACGGGACAAGTAAACTGGACGTGTTACTTTCCAAATACAAGGTTAGCAAGTGGGTGACACAAAACCATAAGTTTTGAGCTAAAATTTTCAAATCTGAAACCCACCAAACCCACAAAAATATTTTGCAAACACCGGTAAAGGGTTATTCCGGAAAACTTATCTAGGGTAAAAACTAGATTTAATTTTCAAAAGATCAAATGTTTTCATAAAGATCCAATTTCCTTAATGGATCTAAATTTTTATAGTCATGTGGGACTGTAAACTATATCGTTACTACCATTGTTTATACCGCCGTATAGAAATCACTGATGTACAAAGTGTGAAGAATAAAGAAGTGATTCTAGTATTTCAAGACGATATTGCTTGAGGACAAGCAACGCTCAAGTGTGGGAATATTTGATAATGCTAAAAACGAACATATATTTCATAGCATTATTCCTCAAGAAAGACAAGCTTTTAGTTGCAATTGTTCTATTTACAAGTGATATTCGTTTAAATAATAAAAGGTGAAGACAAAAGACAGATTCGACGAATTGAAGACGCAAACGACCAAAAAGCTCAAAAGTACAAAAGACAATCAAAGAGGTTCCAATTATTGATAAGAAACGTCTCGAAATTACAAGAGTACAAGATTCAAAACGCAAAGTACAAGATATTAAATTGTACGCAAGGACGTTCGAAAATCCGGAACCGGGACATGAGTCAACTCTCAACGCTCGACGCAACGGACTAAAAATTACAAGTCAACTATGCACATAAATATAATATAATATATAAATAATTCTTAAAAATTATATATATATTATATTAATATTTAAAACCGTCGGCAAGAAAGACTCCAAAAGGGACTGAGCTGTATTTACAAACTCCGCGACTCACGGAGTTTGAAGGCAAAATGTGCCGCGAGTCGCGGAGGCCCAAACTTTGAAACTCCCTATAAAAGCAACCGAATTCTGAGCATTTTTAATCCATCATATATCATTCTCTCTATCTATATACGTAAAATATATATATATATATAATTTATATTTTAATTTTAATTTTAATTTTAATCCTAATAATAAGGGTATGTTAGCGAATGTTGTAAGGGTGTAAGTCGAAATTCTGTCCGTGTAACGCTACGCTATTTTTAATCATTGTAAGTTATGTTCAACCTTTTTAATTTAATGTCTCGTAGCTAAGTTATTATTATGCTTATTTAATCCGAAGTAATCATGATGTTGGGCTAATTATTAAAATTGGGTAATTGGGCTTTGTACCATAATTTGGGTTTGGATAAAAGAACGACACTTGTGGAAATTAGACTATGGGTTATTAATGGGTTTTATATTAACTAAACAATACCTTGTTAATTTAATATGCAAACTTATAATTCGACGTATTTATATATAACCACATACGCTTGACTGGGTACGGTGGGCGGGATATCTATAAATACCAATAATTATTCATTTTACCGGACACGGAACTGGATTAATAGTTAATAGACTTGTTGAAACAGGGGTGAATTACATTCAAGGGTAATTGGTGTAATTGTTAACAAAGTAGTAAAACCTTGGTTTACACGCAGTCGATAACCTGGTGTATTCATTAAACAAAGTATTAAAACCTTGTTACAATTCGAATCCCCAATTAGTTGGAATATTTGACTTCGGGAATAAGAATAATTTGACGAAGGCTTTCGCTCTTTATATTTATGACTGATGGACTATTATGGACAAAATCCGTATGGACATATTAAATAATCCAGGACAAAGGACAATTAACCCATGGGCATAAAACTAAAATCAACACGTCAAACATCATGATTACGGAAGTTTAAATAAGCATAATTCTTTTATTTCATATTTAATTTCCTTTATTTTATATTTAATTGCACTTCTAATTATCGCATTTTTATTGTTATTTTATTTAATTGCACTTTTAATTATCGTACTTTTTAATTATCGCAAGTTTATTTTATCGCACTTTTATTATTCGCAATTTCATTATCGTTATTTACTTTACGCTTTAATTTAAGTCTTGTATTTATATTTATTATTTTACATTTGGTTTTAACTGCGACTAAAGTTTTAAAATCGACAAACCGGTCATTAAACGGTAAAAACCCCCCTTTATAATAATAATATTACTTATATATATATATATATTTGTATTTTTATAAAAGTAAACTAATATAGCGTTAAACTTTGTTTAAAAAGATTCCCTGTGGAACGAACCGGACTTACTAAAAACTACACTACTGTACGATTAGGTACACTGCCTATAAGTGTTGTAGCAAGGTTTAAGTATATCCATTCTATAAATAAATAAATATCTTGTGTAAAAATGTATCGTATTTAATAGTATTTCCTTGTAAACTTTAATAGTATTTTTATATACACCTCGCGAAACATCACCGCGCTATGACCATTTCTTTTACACTTGTTGCAAAATTTGGTGCAGAACCCCGAGTGATACTTTTCACACCTTTGACATAGCTGCTTCTGATTGTTGTTGTTGTTAAGGTTATTATTGTTGTTGGGATGATTGTTGTATTTGATGTTGTTGTTGTTGTTGTTGTTGTTGTTGTTGTTGTTGTTGGGCCGTTTGTTGTAGTTGCGATTGATGTTGCGATTGTTGGGATAATTGTTGCGATTATTGTTGTAATTGCTGTTGTTGTTGTATTGGTGATTCTTATCACCGTTTTCCTCCCACTTTCTTTTGACTTGCTTCACATTGGCCTCTTCAGCAGTCTGTTCTTTAATTCTTTCTTCAATCTGGTTCACTATTTTGTGAGCCATTCTACATGCCTGTTGTATGGAGGCGGGCTCGTGTGAACTTATATCTTCTTGGATTCTTTCAGGTAATCCTTTCACAAACGCGTCGATCTTCTCTTCCTCATCTTCGAATGCTCCCGGACACAATAGGCACAATTCTGTGAATCGTCTTTCGTACGTGGTAATATCAAATCCTTGGGTTCGTAACCCTCTAAGTTCTGTCTTGAGCTTATTGACCTCGGTTCTGGGACGGTACTTCTCGTTCATCAAGTGCTTGAATGGTGACCACGGTAGTGCGTACGCATCGTCTTGTCCCACTTGCTCTAGATAGGTATTCCACCATGTTAACGCAGAACCTGTGAAGGTATGCGTAGCGTACTTCACTTTGTCCTCTTCAGTACACTTACTTATGGCAAACACCGATTCGACCTTCTCGGTCCACCGTTTCAATCCGATCGGTCCTTCGGTTCCATCAAATTCCAAAGGTTTGCAGGCAGTGAATTCTTTGTAGGTGCATCCTACACGATTTCCTGTACTGCTAGATCCAAGGTTATTGTTGGTATGTAGCGTAGCCTGTACTGCGGCTATGTTTGAAGCTAGAAAAGTACGGAATTCCTCTTCATTCATATTCACGGTGTGTCGAGTAGTCGGTGCCATTTCCTTCAAAATAGTCAAATGGAACAAGTTAATCATGCAGAATATTAAGAGTAGTTAATAGTATTTCGTAGCATAATATGAACTCATTTATAAAAGCTTTTTCTTCATATTAGCGTTTTATAAGTTTAAATTCGGGTAGTACCTACCCGTTAAGTTCATACTTAGTAGCTAATATACAATTCAACTACTATAATTCTATATGAAAAACTGATTATAATAATATTTCACGTTCAAACTTTTACATAATATTTTACAAACTTACAATACCTCTTATTTTACATATAGCATGAAATATAGCACACAATAAATTTGATACAAGATGGTTGTGAAGATAATTCTAGCTAGTACACAAGTCGTTCAGCAAAGGCAATAAAGACACGTAATTCATACGTCCAGAAACAAGTCATGCATTCTGGTTTTACTAGGACTACTTCCCATCCTTGGTCTTATGGAACATAACCGTTATGGCTGTTGATAAGACAGCGTGTTGTAACATCGTCAAAGGGACGAGGGTTACGTAATGTCCAACAGTCCTGTAACAATCTAAAAACCTCATTTCTTACCCCAATTACAAACTCCGTCACCTGTGGGAACGTTTTGTTTAATAGTTGTAGCCCGATGTTCTTGTTCTCACTTTGGTGAGAAGCGAACATTACTAATCCGTAAGCATAACATGCTTCTTTATGTTGCATGTTAGCCGCTTTTTCTAAATCACGAAGTCCAATATTCGGATATATTGAGTCAAAATAATTTCTTAACCCATTGCGTAAAATAGCATTTGGGTTCCCCGCAATATATGCGTCAAAGTAAACACATCGTAACTTATGGATTTCCCAATGTGATATCCCCCATCTTTCGAACGAAAGCCTTTTATAAACCAAGGCATTCTTGGAACGTTCTTCGAATGTCTTACAAACTGATCTCGCCTTAAATAGTTGTGCCGAAGAATTCTGACCGACTCTAGACAAGATTTCATCAATCATGTCACCGGGTAGGTCTCTTAAAATATTGGGTTGTCTATCCATTTTATGTTTTTATACTATAAAATAGACAAGAGTTAGATTCATAAAAAAATATACTTATTAATACAAGCAATTTTTACATATATCATAAAGCATAAGCACACTATATTACATATATTACACCACACGAATACAACTATCTTATTCCGACTCGCTTGTTTCTTCTTCTTCGGTTTTGGTTCGTTTTGCCAAGTTTCTAGGGATATATGATGTTCCCCTAATACGAGCCGTCGTTTTCCACATTGGTTTAGAAAAACCTGGTGGTTTAGAGGTTCCCGGGTCATTGTTACAACTTAAGGGCTTCGGGGGTTGACGATACATATAAAGTTCATCGGGGTTGGAATTAGATTTCTCTATTTTTATGCCCTTTCCCTTATTATTTTCTTTTGCCTTTTTAAATTCAGTTGGGGTAATTTCTATAACATCATCGGAATTCTCGTCGGAATCCGATTCATCGAAGAATTGGTAATCCTCCCAATATTTTGCTTCCTTGGCGGAAACACCATTGACCATAATTAACCTTGGTCGGTTGGTTGAGGATTTTCTTTTACTTAACCGTTTTATTATTTCCCCCACCGGTTCTATTTCCTCCTCCGGTTCCTCCTCTTCCGGTTCTGATTCTTCTTCCGGTTCTGATTCTTCTTCCGATTCTTCTTCGGAAACTTGTGAATCAGTCCAATATATATTCGACTCTTCGTTATTATTAGGTGAGTCAATGGGATTTGTGCTAGAGGTAGACATCTATCACACAATATCAAACATGTTAAGAGATTAATATATCACATAATATATACATGTTAATAATATATAGTTTCCAACAAAAATGTTAAGCAATCATTTTTAAAGAAAACACGGTCGAAGTCCAGACTCACTAATGCATCCTAACAAACTCGATAAGACACACTAATGCAAATTTTCTGGTTCTCTAAGACCAACGCTCGGATACCAACTGAAATGTCCCGTTCTTATTGATTAAAAACGTTCCATATTAATTGATTTCGTTGCGAGGTTTTGACCTCTATATGAGACATTTTTCAAAGACTGCATTCAATTTAAAACAAACCATAACCTTTATTTCATCAATAAAGGTTTAAAAAGCTTTGCGTAGATTATCAAATAATGCTAATCTAAAATATCCTGTTTACACACGACCATTAAATAATGGTTTACAATACAAATATGTTACAACAAAATAAGTTTCTTGAATGCAGTTTTTACACAATATCATACAAGCATGGACTCCAAATCTCGTCCTTATTTAAGTATGCGACAGCGGAAGCTCTTAATAATCACCTGAGAATAAACATGCTTAAAACGTCAACAAAAATGTTGGTGAGTTATAGGTTTAACCTATATATATCAAATTATAATAATAGACCACAAGATTTCATATTTCAATACACATCCCATACATAGAGATAAAAATCATTCATATGGTGAACACCTGGTAACCGACATTAACAAGATGCATATATAAGAATATCCCCATCATTCCGGGACACCCTTCGGATATGATATAAATTTCGAAGTACTAAAGCATCCGGTACTTTGGATAGGGTTTGTTAGGCCCAATAGATCTATCTTTAGGATTCGCATCAATTAGGGTGTCTGTTCCCTAATTCTTAGATTACCAGACTTAATAATAAGGGGCATATTCGATTTTGATAATTCAACCATAGAATGTAGTTTCACGTACTTGTGTCTATTTTGTAAATCATTTATAAAACCTGCATGTATTCTCATCCCAAAAATATTAGATTTTAAAAGTGGGACTATAACTCACTTTCACAGATTTTTACTTCGTCGGGAAGTAAGACTTGGCCACTGGTGAAAGGACCCGTCCTAATCCATCTGGACGAAGTCACCAACAACTGGTTCCATTGCGATGATCGTCTCAAAAAAAATTGTCTTTAACATGAGCAAATGCACAGCGGAAATGTTTCTTTCATACCTGAGAATAAACATGCTTTAAAGTGTCAACCAAAAGGTTGGTGAGTTCATAGGTTTATCATAAAACAATAAAATTCCATCATTTTGATAGACCACAAGATTTAAATGCTGCATGGTACAAATGGGCCCGAATCCTATACCCACCTGTAATGTACATGCTATATCTTTTAAATTCAGTACATCTTTCTCGTGTACGAAACCATTTTCATAAATCATAGTAACCGTACACATATCTTGTGCACAAAAATAACATACACATAACCTGTGTATAAAATCATTCTCTCGATATATAACATTCACATCAACTGGTGGCAATTATCATGTCCACATAATTCAATGGTGGCAATTATCATGTCCACATAATTTAATGGTGGCAATTATCATGTCCACATAATTCAATAATAATTCGCAGAACTTCTGTCTGCATAATAATTCATTCAAGGAATGTTTTGCTTGTGTCTATCTCGTCAAACTTTTATAAAAGCATTTCATGTATTCGTAGTTCAAATATATTTCAAAAGCATTTAATAAAGCAGTTGTAAAAATAGCACATGTATTCTCAGTCCCAAAAAATGTAAAGAGTAAAAGGGAATCAAATGAACTCACAATACGATATTTGTTGTAAAATATGCATACGACGGAACTGAACAATGCAAGGTTGGCCTCAGATTCACGAACCTATATCATTTATATATATTAAAACATATAATCGTAATTGAACAAGTTATGCATTATTATTAATTGTTATTTTAGTAATTTGTATTTTTCATTAATAACTAAATTAACTATATTTATTTTATATACTTTAGATAAATAGTTAGTTTTTATTATGAAAATATTTATGTTATTATGTGATATGTATTAAATATATTCTTATATAATTATTCATTTGGTAAAATAATATCAATAATAATAAATAACAATTTGTATCTTTTATGATAATAATAATAATAATAATAATAATAATAATAATAATAATAATAATAATATTAATAATAATAATAATAATAGTAATAGTAATAATAGTAATAATAATAAATATAATAACTATAAAAATAACAATTTTTTTAACAGTGATAATAATAATAAAAGTGATAACAATAATAAAAATGATAATTTTAATATTTTTAATAATAAAAATGATAATAATAATGGTAGTAATAATAATAACTATAAAAATAATAATTTTTCCAATAATGATAATAATAATGATATTAATAATAAAAATAAAGATAAACTACCTTTAAAGCTTTCCAAAAAAATAAAATGCCTCTGACAGGGCTCGAACTCTTAACCTCTTGATTATCACCAACATCTCCTAACCAGCTAACCCATTTTATTTTTTTGTTCTAATATCGAAATATACCCTTATAACCCATATCATCATCATACAATCCCATGATTATCCTGGCCCAACAGAAGAATAAAAGTTTCAGCCCAATGAAAAAATAAAATTGAATCTCGGTCCAATAACTCCAAACTCACGGCCCACTAGAAGATCAATCGTAGGGTCACGGCCCCATTTATATCGGTTTATTATACAATTCGTGAATTAGGAAGCTGGATGAATTCAGATTCGTGGTTTTAATCGAATAGGAAACAGAAACACAAAAGTACGCAGTCATCATCATATCCATTATCAACATAGTATTTGATTTCCTTTTTCTTTAATCAATAAGTGGGGTTAGAATGTGTCTACCATTTAGAAAAGGAAAAAGAGCACGGCTTCCAGGATTGAAACGTGAAACAGGAAAAAAAAATATAGCAGCCGAAGGAAGTAGAAAGGGATTGAACGAGGGGTTTAGTGGGAGGTGGGGTTCCTTGTTAGCATACGTCGGCCAAAGGGAACAACAAAGAAAATATAATAAACCAAGTGGTTCAAATCATCACCCATCATCAACTTTTGCATCACCTCATAAAATTCCATAATTATGATCATCATTCATAATCGTCATCATCCTACCTAACCCGAGTAAAGTTTGGCCGATGAAAACTCATTTTGAGTTGGATGTGTAATGGACTTCGGCCCAAGTTAAGAGATTGGGTCCAAAAGTGAACCGATACAATTTAGTAAAGGGTGTGCGTGATACTATCTGGCTCCACGAATTGTTTAATAATAACAAGTATGTCCACCAAATTGCAAGTGATATGTTACTTTACTAATTGTCGTCCACTAGAGATGATTAAAGAAAAAGGTGTGCTAAGAGGTAACAATTATAAATTGTAACATATTCTGACTTTTCCTTTAGTGCTCGACAAAAAGAAAAAGAATAAAGGAGAAATGACAGAAATCGTGATATATAATAGTGTTTGTTTTGGTTATTTCGGTGGTACAGCAGCAGCCACAGATATATAAAAGTGGATGTTTTTCAGAGATAATATAGGTATCAATTATGTGTTCGAGCAAGAAGAAAATTAATAAATAAAATGAAAGTTACGTGGGCATTAGCAAGGTAGTGATCATTGGTGGTGGTCATGGTTGGAGGAATATGGGTGATCATTATGGTGAACCAAGAAGAGAGAAAAAAAATATATATATATATATATATATATATATGGTGGTTGACATTTGGTTCAAAAATAGAAACCTTACATATCAGTAGCACTAGGGTGTTGGAGGTTGTGTTGTTAAAAGGTGGTTGTCCATTGCTTGCAAAACCGAAAGAAGAAGAAAAAAATGGTTGAAAAGGGTGGTTCCCGATTTAATATGGCTATGTTTATAATATATAGAAAAGAAAAAAAAACAAACCAAGTGTCGCATTAGTTTGAAATGGGTTCGTGATTGATGGTGTTAGTTTTAATATGGTGTCTGTTGAAGAATGGTGGTGGTTCAAAGTTTCTCTCATTTGAAGATGATTAAAAGGTGGGTTACTAATTCGAATTTGAGACAGAAAAGTGGTTCTAACAGATGGTTTAAATGTGGTGTTATAAGTTGGTTTTGGTTTGTATGATAAACATGTAAGTGGTTATGTTCGATTGTGATTTTATGTGGTGTCGTGAAGATAATCAAATGAAGATGATGGGTTGAGTTTCGATTATGAACCTTAAATATATCTCTCCAATTGCTTGAGTGTAAGTAATATGTATATGTATCTTAATGTCTCTCTTTTATTTTATTTTTTACAATTGCAGTAGCGGATATATGTATTGTACCTTTGAATGATTGTACGATCGATTGTTTTATATTCAAGAAGGTGTCGACATGATATTCCAGCAGAAGGAGTCAGGAAAGAAAAAAAAAACTGATAGTGACATGTAACAAATTCGTACACTTATTTGATATTGGTAGGGATCTTATTTGTACGATTGAATTGAATGTATAACAAATTTTGTATCTTTCTCTTTTCTTCCTCTTTCTTTTCATTCAAATTGTGTAGTCAGTAACACATATAGAGGGATTGAAGACTTTAGGTAAATTCCAAATGATTTATGAAGTGGACGTATAACAAATTACAGACAGGAATCTAATTTGTGCAGTAGCAGAAGAATTTAAAGTAGATAATATTAATAAAAATTATAAAGTTGAAATTGATCTTAAACTGATTTTGGATGTATTGTGATATGAATTCTACAGGTAACAGATTGCAGACAGAAACAAAATTATATAAAGGTTGAAAGGGTTGCTAACAGATTCGTGTAGTTATTTATCTATCATATTTGATATTAATAATTATAAATGCAAAGATATTTAATAATAATACTTTTAATATTATACATAATAATAAAAATACTAATAGTAATAATAATAGAAGTAATAATGATAATAATATTAATAATTAATAATTATAATTATATTTATAATAATCTAACTTACTAATAATAATAATAATAACATTAATAAAAATATCAAATTAAAAATAATGACAAACGTAATAATAACAATAATTTGATTTGAAATAAAGATAATAATAATAATACAATAATACTTAATAATGATATTACTAATAATAACTTTAATAACAACAATATATACATTTCTAATTATAATTCAAATTATTATTATATATTCAGATATTCAAATATATATGTATTTAATTACAAATAGTGGTTCGTGAATCGTCGTGAGCAGTCAGGGTTTATTAAATTCATGAAATAGTTCAAAGTTTTTGAGATTCAATTTAACAGACTTTGCTTATCGTGTCGGAAACATATAAAGATTTATTTAAGTTTAAATTTGGTCGGAAATTCCCGGGTCATCACAGTACCTACCCGTTAAAGAAATTTCGTCCCGTAATTTAAGTGAGGTCGTCATGGCTAACAATAAATATGTTTTTCTGACGAATATGAGCTGATAAATAAAGTTTTATCATTATTGAATAATACAGATAAAATAATTCGATTATTCGAAGAGCACGAATGAAGCTATCACAAAAGAGTGAAATGAATAAATGAAGTTTCGTTTTAACTTTTGACGTAGTCATGGTTGAATTTAGAAAATAAAGTGCGTCTTAGCTTTTGACGTTGTCTTGGTTGAATTCCGGAATTCAAGGGATTCAAAGAACATCTTCAAAATCTAAAAGGTTTGATTCTTCGGCGAATAAGAAAATTAAGATCTCTCTAATTAAATGCAGAGATCTGCCTTGATTACTCTGTCTGATATTTCCATTATAAATTAAACTCTTCCATTCCATTATTCTCACCATTCCTATACTTTCTTTCCTAGTTCATACATCCAAAAGATTGTGAAAATGCTTAATCCAGTTCTGATCCTTTTCCTTCTCTTTTCTATTGCTACAATCATTCTCCTTTTCCAACTTCCACCAGGGAAATCTGCTTTCTTCTACTTCGCCCTTGGGGTTATAGTGTTTTTAATTCTCCCGTGTCTTTATGTTGTGATAAACATTGACATACACGGTTTGTAATTTATGTGTTGTTATAGGGCTTTATATTTTCCTTTAAATTTCAAAGTCCCTGCTTCTGTCTTTAATAATCATTGTCATTCACAGTTAATGCTCTCCCCTATTTGCTGTGATTTATTCCCCCCATTTCTATTTCGGAGATTCATTCTTTTGTTTTCTCTTCCCGACTTTAAATCAAGCGAATAATGGTCTAGAATTCGTAGATATAGAGTTTTGAATGATTATAATGTTCTAAGCGGGAAAGAACGTGATAGCACGATTTGATTTTCAAATTTATCAACATCACGGAAGATAGATCCATTAAGAATACATTTTCTTGATATGTTCAGAAGTTAAGTAGAATGAAAGAGTTATGTAACATGACACATGATGACAGTATGATCAACTGTGAACCATCATCACGTTTCATTAGAAACTCAGCATGACTTACTGTAATATAATCACGTTGATCAAGTGTCATTATATTATACTAACTCGTGCATCAGTTCCCAACACTACTTCAAAAACATTCATATTTTAGACTCGAAAGTTTACATAATATAGAAACTAACAGTTTCTATATGATGTAACACTGATAGCACGAAGAGATTAATGATTTCAGATAAGAATAATTATAAAAATATCTTCAGAAATATGGAGGATATTTATAATGAAAGATACGATAATATCTTTGAATATCTAAGATCAGAGAACGATGGAGACTATTGTCTGCAAGGGTTTAGAGTAAGAAGCAAGATATTCACTAAAGACTTTAGCAGACATTGAATCATTTAGATTCTTTAAAGTCAAACTTATTCTTTGTGCTTTATCCACGGCTTTCTTCATAGATTCGCATAATCTGCTTTTCAGTACTAAATTTTCTATTGAATGTTTCCAATATAATGATACACAGGAAGCACGAAGAGGTATATAATTTCGGACGAGAATATTTATGAAAATATCCTCAGAAATATCGAAGATATTGATGATGATATTTTAGAATTTCTAAGTTTGGTGGTTGATGGAGAAAGATTTTCCGCAAGATTTTAACATGACTTCGGAGCAAGATATTCTCTAAAGATTTCAACGGATCCAGAATTACCTGAATCCTTTGAATATAGGGTTTGGTCCTTGTATTTGTCCTTGGTCTCCTTCATGGGTAGCTCAATCCGTTTTCCAGTTCCAACTTTTCTGAGCTTTTCCAACATACTATTCGTTATCATCAAACTTTCGATGATTATGGTCGTTTATGGTTGTCTATGGTTTCTGCTGCTTCATTCAGCTTTTTCAACATTCCAAGTATTGATTTGTGACTGAGTGCTTTTCAGAATTCCAGAAGGAGAGATCATAATTCTAAGAGATAAATGTCATATATATATAACTGTTGATGTAGATATACTGTGAGTTTTCAAAGTACTGATTGCTGATTCCCGGTAATTGGTATGGCAGTTCTCGTCACAAGATGCGGATGAGTATATGATACGGTTTCAATGAATAAATATAATGATTTGTCAGAGAGATTTAAGCCAAGAAGTAACGAGGTTGCTGGTATGTCTGCTGGTAATATGGTGGAATATAAAAGAATTCTCCGGTATCAAAAGGGTAATCGTATATATCAGGATTATAGTAAGGCTACTTCGAATAAAAAGTCAAAGTTGACTTGCTGGAGCTGTGATAAAATTAGCTACCTTGAAAAGGGATCGCAAAGTTATTTTTGCTAATAAATGCCAAAGGATCTGACGCGGCTACGTTTTAACTTTTACTCAGTTGCCAAGAGTTTCTCAGGTGCATATCTATATGCATAAATCTTTCCTTCCTTAGATGAAGTGCGGTTCATTCATCCAATCGATTGGGGTGTTTTCAAGAATCATGAAAGGTTTGAATGAAAAATGTAATCGTGAAGATACAAATGAGGTTTAAGATGAAATCAAGTGGCAACTTGAGGAAATATTTAACTGTAGAAGATGAAATTTATTTACAATCCTTTAAGTCGAAAAGTGTTGTATTTAATATTTCCTACTCTTTTAATAATTTAATTTTTTTTTTAATTGTCCATAATAGTAGTCCAATAGTTCAATAGCTCTACCAAAACTAGTATATTTTAAGGAAATAGTCATATAGTAACAGTTAGCTATGAACAGTTAACATAGTTTTAAAGTTTTACGTAATTAATTAATTGGTTACTAATAAATTTTATTTTGTTCATTATTTTCTTCATTATGCCACTTGTCAAATCTTAACTTGGGTTTTGATCGGCAGAAACTCGTATGTGAAATTTAATTGGAATGAAAATGGTTATTCTTTGGTGAACAGATACGTATATCTGTGGAGTAAGTAGGATGGTAAATGACTGTTGAATCAGATTCGAAGAATGTACATTGTAACTTATTAATGTGAAATCTAAATATTCCTCGGGTATTACCTACCCGTTAAAATATTTTCATCATTACTAGTTTGTACGAAAGACTTTTTAATCACAATCTTTATGAAAATATATATACATATATATTTTCTTCAGATGTAATCATGGATTTAATAAGTCAACATTATATTAGACTCGTTTGATTTTTCGGTTCGAGCTAGAATAAGTAATCCCTAAAACTATTAGGATCCACATATTCTTCGCAGAATATTGATGAAGTTAGGGATCAATACTTCATCGTTAATTGATGTTGGTACTCCTTGGTATCTATGGTGCGTATGATATTGATGTTCGTGGGACAGATTGTGAAATTTAGGCTTGAGATGCGGATGTTGTTGTTGGTGGTACTGTTGGTGCTGGTGATGTTGCTGAAGCTGGTACATTTTGCACCATACTTTTCAAGGCTACAACTCGGTTGCGAAGTTCGTTGATTTCTTATATTATTCCGAGATGATTGTCGATCGGAACGAGCGGATGAATAAGGTTCAGAATTGTGGATAGAATATAACCTTGTCGAGTTACCCTGGAAATGAGACTGAAAATGATGTCTCAAACAGGTTCGCCGGTAACCGCTTCAGGTTCATTGTCAAGAGGTGAATTCGGTTGGTGGAAGAGATTGCCTTCTGCGCGTTTCCATTAATTAAGTCAACTACGAACCCATCAGATGAATTTATAATGGCTGATTGGTTGATTCATGCCGATGACGCTATTTTCGGAGCTTAGGTGAACATCTATGTCGGAATAACTATCGGAATAGCTATCGGAATCTGAGGGACTCAAACTGGTTGCAGGATTCATCTCGTACGATCAGGTGAAGGATTTTCTATAAGAAATAGATTATAGGATGTAGATTAGTACCCTGCAATACATAATTTACATATGCATATATAATACTAAAGTCCCATAGGTTACGGAGGAATCTACGGAAGTTGTAAGGCAAGTTACAGTAGCAGATACGCTAAAATATGAATTTTGTCTATACACTATCGATGCACTAAATGAAGTAAGACGTGTCTAGACTTAAGATGATAATCAAATGATTCCTTAAGAATGATAAGCAGGTAATTTTCGACACAAAATGATAAGCAAAACTTTTTGACATGCAGACCAGGTCGAAGTCCAGACTCACTAATGCATCCTAACGACTACTAGTTAGACACACTAATGCAAGACCTGGTTTGCTACGACCACCGCTCTGATACCAACTGAAAGGACCCGTCCTAATCTATCTGGACGAAGTCACCAACAACTGGTTCCATTGCGATGATCGTCTCAAAAAAAAACTGTCTTTAACATGAGCAAATGCACAGCGGAAATGTTTCTTTCATACCTGAGAATAAACATGCTTTAAAGTGTCAACCAAAAGGTTGGTGAGTTCATAGGTTTATCATAAAATAATAAAATTCCATCATTTTGATAGACCACAAGATTTAAATGCTGCATGGTACAAATGGGCCCGAATCCTATACCCACCTGTAATGTACATGCTATATCTTTTAAATTCAGTACATCTTTCTCGTGTACGAAACCATTTTCATAAATCATAGTAACCGTACACATATCTTGTGCACAAAAATAACATACACATAACCTGTGTATAAAATCATTCTCTCGATATATAACATTCACATCAACTGGTGGCAATTATCATGTCCACATAATTCAATGGTGGCAATTATCATGTCCACATAATTTAATGGTGGCAATTATCATGTCCACATAATTCAATAATAATCCGCAGAACTTCTGTCTGCATAATAATTCATTCGAGGAATGTTTTGCTTGTGTCTATCTCGTCAAACTTTTATAAAAGCATTTCATGTATTCGTAGTTCAAATATATTTCAAAAGCATTTAATAAAGCAGTTGTAAAAATAGCACATGTATTCTCAGTCCCAAAAATGTAAAGAGTAAAAGGGAATCAAATGAACTCACAATACGATATTTGTAGTAAAATATGCATACGACGGAACTGAACAATGCAAGGTTGGCCTCAGATTCACGAACCTATATCATTTATATATATTAAAACATATAATCGTAATTGAACAAGTTATGTATTATTATTAATTGTTATTTTAGTAATTTATATTTTTCATTAATAACTAAATTAACTATATTTATTTTATATACTTTAGATAAATAGTTAGTTTTTATTATGAAAATATTTATGTTATTATGTGATATGTATTAAATATATTCTTATATAATTATTCATTTGGTAAAATAATATCAATAATAATAAATAACAATTTGTATCTTTTATGATAATAATAATAATAATAATAATAATAATAATAATAATAATAATAATAATAATAGTAATAGTAATAATAGTAATAATAATAAATATAATAACTATAAAAATAACAATTTTTTTTTAACAATGATAATAATAATAAAAGTGATAACAATAATAAAAATGATAATTTTAATATTTTTAATAATAAAAATGATAATAATAATGGTAGTAATAATAATAACTATAAAAATAATAATTTTTCCAATAATGATAATAATAATGATATTAATAATAAAAATAAAGATAAACTACCTTTAAAGCTTTCCAAAAAAATAAAATGCCTCTGACAGGGCTCGAACTCTTAACCTCTTGATTATCACCAACATCTCCTAACCAGCTGACCCATTTTATTTTTCTGTTCTAATATCGAAATATACCCTTATAACCCATATCATCATCATACAATCCCATGATTATCCTGGCCCAACAGAAGAATAAAAGTTTCGGCCCAATGAAAAAATAAAATTGAATCTCGGTCCAATAACTCCAAACTCACGGCCCACTAGAAGATCAATCGTAGGGTCACGGCCCCATTTATATCGGTTTATTATACAATTCGTGAATTAGGAAGCTGGATGAATTCAGATTCGTGGTTTTAATCGAATAGGAAACAGAAACACAAAAGTACGCAGTCATCATCATATCCATTATCAACATAGTATTTGATTTCCTTTTCCTTTAATCAATAAGTGGGGTTAGAATGTGTCTACCATTTAGAAAAGGAAAAAGAGCACGGCTTCCAGGATTGAAACGGGAAACAGGAAAAAAAATATAGCAGCCGAAGGAAGTAGAAAGGGATTGAATGAGGGGTTTAGTGGGAGGTGGGGTTCCTTGTTTGCATACATCGGCCAAAGGGAACAACAAAGAAAATATAATAAACCAAGTGGTTCAAATCATCACCCATCATCAACTTTTGCATCACCTCATAAAATTCCATAATTATGATCATCATTCATAATCGTCATCATCCTACATAACCCGAGTAAAGTTTGGCCGATGAAAACTCATTTTGAGTTGGATGTGTAATGGACTTCGGCCCAAGTTAAGAGATTGGGTCCAAAAGTGAACCGATACAATTTAGTAAAGGGTGTGTGTGATACTATCTGGCTCCACAAATTGTTTAATAATAACAAGTATGTCCACCAAATTGCAAGTGATATGTTACTTTACTAATTGTCGTCCACTAGAGATGATTAAAGAAAAAGGTGTGCTAAGAGGTAACAATTATAAATTGTAACATATTCTAACTTTTCCTTTAGTGCTCGACAAAAAGAAAAAGAATAAAGGAGAAATGACAGAAATCGTGATATATAATAGTGTTTGTTTTAGTTATTTCGGTGGTACAGCAGCAGCCACAGATATATAAAAGTGGATGTTTTTCAGAGATAATATAAGTATCAATTATGTGTTCGAGCAAGAAGAAAATTAATAAATAAAATGAAAGTTACGTGGGCATTAGTAAGGTAGTGATCATTGGTGGTGGTCATGGTTGGAGGAATATGGGTGATCATTATGGTGAACCAAGAAGAGAGAAAAAAAAAAAAAATATATATATATATATATATATATATATATATATATATATATATATATATATATATATATATATGGTGGTTGACATTTGGTTCGAAAATAGAAACCTTACATATCAGCAGCACTAGGGTGTTGGAGGTTGTGTTGTTAAAAGGTGGTTGTCGATTGCTTGCAAAACCGAAAGAAGAAAAAAAATGGTTGAAAAGGGTGGTTCCCGATTTAATATGGCTATGTTTATAATATATAGAAAAGAAAAAAAAAACAAACCAAGTGTCGCATTAGTTTGAAATGGGTTCGTGATTGATGGTGTTGGTTTTAATATGGTGTCTGCTGAAGAATGGTGGTGGTTCAAAGTTTCTCTCATTTGAAGATGATTAAAAGGTGGGTTACTAATTCGAATTTGAGACAGAAAAGTGGTTCTAACAGATGGTTTAAATGTGGTGTTATAAGTTGGTTTTGGTTTGTATGATAAACATGTAAGTGGTTGTGTTCGATTGTGATTTTATGTGGTGTCGTGAAGATAATCAAATGAAGATGATGGGTTGAGTTTCGATTATGAACCTTAAATATATCTCTCCAATTGCTTGAGTGTAAGTAATATGTATATGTATCTTAATGTCTCTCTTTTATTTTATTTTTTACAATTGCAGTAGCGGATATATGTATTGTACCTTTGAATGATTGTACGATCGATTGTTTTATATTCAAGAAGGTGTCGACATGATATTCCAGCAGAAGGAGTCAGGAAAGAAAAACAAAACTGATAGTGACATGTAACAAATTCGTACACTTATTTGATATTGGTAGGGATCTTATTTGTACGATTGAATTGAATGTATAACAAATTTTGTATCTTTCTCTTTTCTTCCTCTTTCTTTTCATTCAAATTTTGTAGTCAGTAACACATATAGAGGGATTGAAGACTTTAGGTAAATTCCAAATGATTTGTGAAGTGGACGTATAACAAATTACAGACAGGAATCTAATTTGTGCAGTAGCAGAAGAATTTAAAGCAGATAATATTAATAAAAATTATAAAGTTGAAATTGATCTTAAACTGATTTTGGATGTATTGTGATATGAATTCTACAGGTAACAGATTGCAGACAGAAACAAAATTATATAAAGGTTGAAAGGGTTGCTAACAGATTCGTGTAGTTATTTATCTATCATATTTGATATTAATAATTATAAATGCAAAGATATTTAATAATAATACTTTTAATATTATACATAATAATAAAAATACTAATAGTAATAATAATAGAAGTAATAATGATAATAATATTAATAATTAATAATTATAATTATATTTATAATAATCTAACTTACTAATAATAATAATAATAACATTAATAAAAATATCAAATTAAAAATAATGACAAACGTAATAATAACAATAATTTGATTTGAAATAAAGATAATAATAATAATACAATAATACTTAATAATGATATTACTAATAATAACTTTAATAACAACAATATATACATTTCTAATTATAATTCAAATTATTATTATATATTCAGATATTCAAATATATATGTATTTAATTACAAATAGTGGTTCGTGAATCGTCGTGAGCAGTCAGGGTTTATTGAATTCATGAAATAGTTCAAAGTTTTTGAGATTCAATTTAACAGACTTTGCTTATCGTGTCAGAAACATATAAAGATTTATTTAAGTTTAAATTTGGTCGGAAATTCCCGGGTCATCACAACTGGTTGATTCACGAACCTATAACAATATATACATATATATCAAAGTATGTTCAAAATATATTTACAACACTTTTAATATATTTTGATGTTTTAAGTTTATTAAGTCAGTTGTCCTCGTTAGTAACCTACAACTAGTTGTCCACAGTTAGATGTACAGAAATAAATCGATAAATATTATCTTGAATCAATCCACGACCCAGTGTATACGTATCTCAGTATTGATCACAACTCAAACTATATATATTTTGGAATCAACCTCAACCCTGTATAGCTAACTCCAACATTCACATATAGAGTGTCTATGGTTGTTTCGAAATATATATAGATGTGTCGACATGATAGGTCGAAACATTGTATACGTGTCTATGGTATCTCAAGATTACATAATATACAATACAAGTTGATTAAGTTATGGTTGGAATAGATTTGTCACCAATTTTCACGTAGCTAAAATGAGAAAAATTATCCAATCTTGTTTTACCCATAACTTCTTCATTTTAAATCCGTTTTGAGTGAATCAAATTGCTATGGTTTCATATTGAACTCTATTTTATGAATCTAAACAGAAAAAGTATAGGTTTATAATCGGAAAAATAAGTTACAAGTCGTTTTTGTAAAGGTAGTCATTTCAGTCGAAAGAACGACGTCTAGATGACCATTTTAGAAAACATACTTCCACTTTGAGTTTAACCATAATTTTTGGATATAGTTTCATGTTCATAATAAAAATCATTTTCTCATAATAACAACTTTTAAATCAAAGTTTATCATAGTTTTTAATTAACTAACCCAAAACAGCCCGCGGTGTTACTACGACGGCGTAAATCCGGTTTTACGGTGTTTTTCGTGTTTCCAGGTTTTAAATCATTAAGTTAGCATATCATATAGATATAGAACATGTGTTTAGTTGATTTTAAAAGTCAAGTTAGAAGGATTAACTTTTGTTTGCGAACAAGTTTAGAATTAACTAAACTATGTTCTAGTGATTACAAGTTTAAACCTTCGAATAAGATAGCTTTATATGTGTGAATCGAATGATGTTATGAACATCATTACTACCTTAAGTTCATTGGATAAACCTACTGGAAAAGAGAAAAATGGATCTAGCTTCAACGGATCCTTGGATGGCTCGAAGTTCTTGAAGCAGAATCATGACACGAAAACAAGTTCAAGTAAGATCATCACTTGAAATAAGATTGTTATAGTTATAGAAATTGAACCAAAGTTTGAATATGATTATTACCTTGTATTAGAATGATAACCTACTGTAAGAAACAAAGATTTCTTGAGGTTGGATGATCACCTTACAAGATTGGAAGTGAGCTAGCAAACTTGAAAGTATTCTTGATTTTATGTAACTAGAACTTGTAGAATTTTTGAAGAACCCTTAGAACTTGAAGATAGAACTTGAGAGAGATCAATTAGATGAAGAAAATTGAAGAATGAAAGTGTTTGTAGGTGTTTTTGGTCGTTGGTGTATGGATTAGATATAAAGGATATGTAATTTTGTTTTCATGTAAATAAGTCATGAATGATTACTCATATTTTTGTAATTTTATGAGATATTTCATGCTAGTTGCCAAATGATGGTTCCCACATGTGTTAGGTGACTCACATGGGCTGCTGAGAGCTGATCATTGGAGTGTATATACCAATAGTACATACATCTAAAAGCTGTGTATTGTACGAGTACGAATACGGGTGCATACGAGTAGAATTGTTAATGAAACTGAACGAGGATGTAATTGTAAGCATTTTTGTTAAGTAGAAGTATTTTGATAAGTGTATTGAAGTCTTTCAAAAGTGTATAAATACATATTAAAACACTACATGTATATACATTTTAACTGAGTCGTTAAGTCATCGTTAGTCGTTACATGTAAGTGTTGTTTTGAAACCTTTAGGTTAACGATCTTGTTAAATGTTGTTAACCCAATGTTTATAATATCAAATGAGATTTTAAATTATTATATTATCATGATATTATCATGTATGAATATCTCTTAATATGATATATATATACATTAAATGTCTTTACAACGATAATCGTTACATATATGTCTCGTTTAAAAATCATTAAGTTAGTAGTCTTGTTTTTACATATGTAGTTCATTATTAATATACTTAATGATATGTTTACTTATCATAGTATCATGTTAACTATATATATATATATATCCATATATATGTCATCATATAGTTTTTACAAGTTTTAACGTTCGTGAATCACCGGTCAACTTGGGTGGTCAATTGTCTATATGAAACATATTTCAATTAATCAAGTCTTAACAAGTTTGATTGCTTAACATGTTGGAAACATTTAATCATGTAAATATCAATCTCAATTAATATATATAAACATGAAAAAGTTCACTACAGCCATGATAGAGAGTGTTTTGTTATGGGTTAGTTATAGAATATTGGTGTTGATGTGGCGCTGATGTGGAAGGTTAAGAGGATGAATAGTTTAGTTACGATAGGGAGTGGCCTTAGTTGCTATTGGTATCTTTATTACCTTAACACATTTTTAGAAGGCATACTAATATGTTTTCCTAATCCATTCGGAAAATTTTTTCTTTCCCACGTTCTTTTATTGTTTCAAAAATATTATTTACTTGTTAAAGCTAACAATTAAGAAGTTTCACTTTTACCTTTATTATTATCATTATCATATAAAATAAATCATAATAATATGTTCCTTAAAAAATATCATTATATCATTGATCATATTAACCTTAAATATAAGTAATGAATTGATATTATTCCAAACCATTTTTGAATCCAAATTTTATTGTTAAAAAAACAATAAAACTAGGATGAATGGAGTAATAAATCCTGAACTACGGAGTTGGCAATCGCTTGTACTAAGTCTCCAAAATGATATGAGGTATTAACCGTTAGCTTCTAAATGATATGTGATCTCAACCTTTAGTTTAGACCATAGATAACATGAGTTTGTCTCCCCCATCTCATCTTACGTGTCACCACAAACGTTCCACAAACACATGTAGTTTGTGGTCAAAATCATGTAGGGCGTGACAAAACAAAGGTTATTGTTAGCGTGTTTTTTTTTTTTTTTTTTTTATTTTTTTATTTTTTTTATTTACCTTTTTCATCACTTTTTAACTTAATCTCCAATTATATTTTGTCACGTGAACTCCCCCTTCCCCATTACAACTCTCCCTTCTCTCATTGTTGCCACATCAGTCATAACGCCAAAAACATCTCTTATCCACTCAACGTCATCGTCACCATCATCTATGATCTTAGACAGTAGATAATGATGATGCTAATGCGGAGTGGATGAGAGGGTTTTTTGGGGTTATGCCGCTGACATGACAATGATGGAGGAAGAGTGAATTGTAATGAGGAAGGTTGTTGAGAGGGTTGTAGAAAGTCTGTAAATGACGTGTTAAAATTTGATTGATATTTAAAATGTAAATAATAAAATAATTGGAAAGAGAAATAACTTCAACCATAAGCACTTGACACCTAACCTTCTTTCCCCTTTCCGCCTTACCCAAAATCACCTCAACATTTGATTGTTTGTTTTTTTGTGTGTAAAAATTTGATTGTGTTTGTGGGGTGTTTCCGTTGCCATCACAAAGTGGGTATGAGAAGCACGGGTGCATGTGGTGTTAGTAGGGATGACAATGGATTTTCGATCCATCGGGTATCCATTCGATCTGATCCATTTAGATGGATATGGATGATCTAAATGGATGATAAGCGTATATGAATATGGATGATGTGAATAAGTAGTAGTTCGGGTATGGATGATAATTTCTCATTCATGGGTACATGAGTATATCCATTTACCACCGAAATACATACAATGTATAAATATATTTATATACATATTTAGTTGAATATATGTGTTTACATTTACATATTATTATATATGTACACTATAAATTAATAAAATGTTATCGAAAATATAAAGTGTAAAAATACAACTATGTGAATACTATTTAATTCGTATATCTTTCATATATTACAATCTTTGTTTAAAATACTTCGATGATTTCATTTTATATTAGGCATATTTTTATACATTTAACGGATATCCGTTTACCCACTTCATCTAACGGATATAGATATGGATGAATGCATTATATTTAAATGAATATAGATATGAATATTGATATGACTCTTAAAAAAATAAATGGATATGAATATACTTAATTCATATTTGATCCATAATCATTCCTGGGTGTTAATTCCTAGGTGTTATGTTGCAAGTGAGGTAATAACTTAGACCACAGATAATGGGGCGTTTGTGGCCCCCTATGCCGCATACATGTCACGAGAAACGCCCCACAAACGCCTGTAATGGGGCGTTTGTGGGCGTTTGTCAAGCAAATGCGCCCCAAGAGAGAGAACGATCATGAGGTGTCAATTACTGATTGGTTAATGTTATTTCTCTCTCCTCCTTTTTAGTAATATTTTATCATTCAAATACCAATAAAATTTTACCACATCACCCACAAACGCCCCTACAAAAGCCCCCCATTACAACTCCCCCTCAAAATGTCATGGCCCAGTCACAATTTTTCCCCAAAAAATGCACCTCACCCACTCCACGTCACAATCACCAATATCTGTGGTGTTAGTGTAATAAAGTTCTAAAGATGCCGAAGGGGAAATCTGATGTGGCAAAAAAGCGATAAACCAACTCATCAGGAAGGTTAAAGGCCGGAATAAAGGGAAAGTGGCCTTTGAAGAAGGCCAACATTAGAATCTGATTTGGCAATAAAGTGATTGTATTCTGTCCACGTATGTTTATATGTCTGATGTGTACCCACTTGATGTTAATACTTTCAAAATAATACTCCAATATGGAAGAGAATATTAACACAGCACTAGAAAACAGACCTTCTTTGTCATCAAAGTGTCCACTAGTTAGATATTTTAATCACAGTTCTTTTCATGGCAGTCATTTCGACGTTGAGATTTATTTCAATCTTATTTGCGAAAACATACAAAATCACTTGGTTTTTGTAGAACCGGTTTCGGTTGATGCGGGTGTTTAATCGGGAGGTTTTTTTATCAAGTGCTCATCGGATTTATAATTCCGTGACTTTCAAATTTGATAAGGAATCGAAGTTGTGATGTGGTCCAGCGGTTGGTGGCATGTCTCCTTTAAGGGAGGTCAGGAGTTTGACCTCCGTTGGCTACATTATAAAAACACAATTTCATCTCTGTCATGAAGTATCCACACATGACACATTTCTCATATCGTTTGGGGGTAAGGGGGGGGGGGGGGGGGGGTTTACTTGGCCGTGACCTTGGATCGGTTTCAAGGTTTTCTCCCGGGCAGCGATGGGGGCGGGGTTATTATCGCTGGATCGACATAGTTGAAACGGGAGATGATCGCAACGGGTGGTTTAGTCCCCCTCGGGTGATCCCAATCGCTGTCAAAAAAATAAAAATAAGGTGAATCCGTTTGCCGCTTTTGATGCTATGATGGAGAGCATGGGCGCCGAGAAAGCCGAGAGCATGCTTATTAATTTTCATGACTTGCCTATAATGACACCCAAGGTCAAGAAGCAACGTAAAAGGCATCCGGTCCAAGGGGCCAAAAGGAAGAGTTTTTCTACTTTCATTAAGATGTGTGAGGTCGTTTCCTTTTAGTTTTCCACGTTTAGTCTCTTTCTATTGAAATGGTTTTTAATTTTCCCAGTGCGGTAAAAATTTCTTACCATGTTTAGTGTTTTTGCGACGTAGTTATTGTTTTTAGCCGCGCTTTTGTTCTTTTTTTTTGTTCGCTGTGAGCTTTCGTTAATTTTTGTTTGGTTGAGCTCGAAAGTTTTTGGTTGTGATCGTTTCTTAGGTTTCAGTTTTCGATGAATTCACCATTTAGTTATTACACGTATAATTTTTTCACGAGAAAAATAATAATAATCAAAATGTCGCTTGGAATTCACTTGTACTCTACAACATTACCTATCATAGTAACCCATAATTAAATTAAACATGACCTATTATAACATTAACATCCACAGAAACTGATACTGAACCGACAAATACACATACAAAATTACAAATACCCATTGTTCCTTTATATTCCAACTTAAAACCATGGCGGAGGGCTCTAAGGCGGGCGCTATAACTTGAATTAAACCGACAAGCTAGTAAATCGGGTCAATCCGAACCCTCACAAGGGTTATTCTGGTCAGGTTATAAGTGAGATATTTAAAAATACAACCATTATTTTTGGCAAACAAATAGACTATATAATGTATAACCATGAAACCAAATACAAACTGGGAAAAACATTCCTAAAATCAATAGAAAATCACCAAGAACAAAAACCAGAAAGCAAATCTAGCAATACTACACAACAACATCAATAAAAAATTTAACACAAAATTACAAAGACAATCAACTTAATCTAATTTGTCTCATCTTTCATGATACATTACAATTAAGTCAAACAAGCAAGATTTATTAAAACACAATTTCATATTCGTCCATTTTAATTCCTATATTTCTGGACTTTGACCACAACAGGCGACTTTCTGACTTTTAAGGTCAACAGCTTGAGCAGAATAAAATCTTCCATATCCTTAATCAATTCAACTAATCTCTTATTCTTGAACAATCCTTACTTTCTTACTTGCAAATAAGTACACCATAACTCCTATAACCAATCTATTAGCGTGATTTGGTTCGAAAGGGTTGCAAGTAATATGATTTGGGTTAACTTGCATTTCAGGTTTAAGTTATGGCAGACTTATAAATCTTTTTCACTCTTTACATTTTAGCCATAACGGATTGAGCCACTTCTATAAGTAAAACGTAACCCAAACATGAATGTCTTCTCTATAAATCCTTATAAAAAAATCAGTCTTTACCCACATAGTGTCTCCTACATAAACAAAGATTTTAAAAAACCAAAGATTAACTTACCTTGAAAATAAAAATAAATATGATCTGTTGTCGAATCATGAATCCAGCATTCTTTCAAGGGGTCGTTTTCTTGAGACCGCAGAGAGTATAAATGACTACCAACTTCTATTTTTAGATTATTCTTGAAGGTACTATGCATAAGAACTAAACTTTTTGCCACTTTTGACCCATTTACCTACTAGCTGTTCTTTGTTATTTACTTGACCCATTTGACCCAATGTTGATGAAACATATCATACTAACAGATTTACAAGTAAAATGGTAGGCAAACTAGTAGTTTCCATCTTTACTTTATTAATTACTCCCTCTGTCCCAAAATTATTGTTTGGGTTGACTTTTTATTGGATTTAAGATATATTTGTAAGTTGTCTATTATGCCTTCAATTGAATGAGTTATTTTAAATAAATGAATTTATTATAAAGAGTAATTTGTAAAAAAAATTATATTTTAAATGTTATATTTTTTTCAATTATAAAGGGTGATGAAATTTTCAAACACTTTTTTGATGAATCCACTAACTTTTTACTTTCATTACCTAAAATACCGTTTTATATAATATATCACAATGTATTACACATTCAAGACTACTTTAGGAAGTTAAGTAAAAAAAAATTGTGGATCTATCAAAATGGTATTTGAAAATATCACTTCCCAATTATAAAACGGGTTTAATTGGAAATTAAGTGGTTTTTATTGTTATTTAAAGTAAAAGACAATATTTTTAAGACAAACTAAAATAGTAAGGAAGACAGTTATTTTGAGACCGTTGGAGTAAATTGTTTCTCTGTCATAAACCAGGGCAACCCAATCTTGGTTGTTGCAGTTGAATTTCTTTAGAATCCACCTTTACCTTTCCTTTTTCTTTTTTTGTAGGCAAAAACCACCTTTAGCTACTAGACTATATATCAAATCATTGGTCAAACTACTCAACTACTTGTTTTAATATGGGCCTAAACCCCTCTCATTAACCAGAAAAACAGAATTACATACTTAAAACACACTTACATAAGACAAATGATCCATAACATATGGTCATATGCATAGATGTACACCCCATTTTTCATAACACGTTGATTGGGCGTCATGCGAAGTTCCAAGGTACGGGTTTTGGCCTTTAATGTATTAAGTTTTTGTAGTGACCCGAACTTTTCCATGTTTATATATATTAAATGAAATTGATATTTACATGATTAAGTGTTTCCAACATGTTAAGCAATCAAACTTGTTAAGACTTGATTAATTGAAATAGGTTTCATATAGACAATTGACCACCCAAGTTGACCGGTGATTCACGAACGTTAAAACTTGTAAAAACTATATGATGACATATATATGATTATATATATAGTTAACATGATATTATGATAAGTAAGTATCTCATTAGGTATTTTAACAATGAGTTATATACATAAAATTGAGTTTATTGAATTAAGAAACTCGAAACGATATATATAACGATTATCGTTATAACGTCTTACTAAATACAAATGAATCATATTGAGATATTGATACACTATGTTTAATCATGATAAATGATAAGTAAACATGTCATTAAGTGTATTAACAATGAACTACATATGTAAAAACAAGACTACTAACTTAATGATTTCGAAACGAGACATATATGTAACGATTATCGTTGTAACAACATTTAACTGTATATATATCATACTAAGATATATTAATATATCATAATATCATGATAATGTAATAATTTAACATCTCTTTAGATATAATAAACAATGGGTTAACAACATTTAACAAGATCGTTAACCTAAAGGTTTCAAAACAACATTTACATCTAACGACTAACGATGACTTAACGACTCAGTTAAAATATATATACATGTATTGTTTTATTATGTATTCATACACTTTTGAAAGACTTCAAGACACTTATCAAAATACTTCTACTTAACAAAAATGCTTACAATTACATCCTCGTTCAGTTTCATCAACAATTCTACTCGTATGCACCCGTATTCGTACTCGTACAATACACAGCTTTTAGACGTATGTACTATTGGTATATACACTCCAATGATCAGCTCTTAGCAGCCCATGTGAGTCACCTAACACATTTGGGAACCATCATTTGGCAACTAGCATTAAATATCTCATAAAATTACAAAAATATGAGTAATCATTCATGACTTATTTACATGAAAACAAAATTACACATCCTTTATATCTAATCCATATACCAACGACCAAAAACACCTACAAACACTTTCATTCTCCAATTTTCTTCATCTAAGTGATCTCTCTCAAGTTCTATCTTCAAGTTCTAAGTGTTCTTCATAAATTCTATAAGTTCTAGTTTCATAAAATCAAGAATACTTCCAAGTTTGCTAGCTTACTTCCAATCTTGTAAAGTGATCATCCAACCTCAAGAAATCTTTCTTATTTACAGTAAGATATCTTTCTAATACAAGGTAATACTCGTATTCAAACTTTGGTTCAATTTCTATAACTATAACAATCTTATTTCGAGTGATGATCTTACTTGAATTTGTTTTCGTGTCATGATTCTGCTTCAAGAACTTTCAAACCATCCAAGGATCCTTTGAAGCTAGATCCATTTGTATCTTTTCCAGTAGGTTTATCCACAAAACTTGAGGTAGTAATGATGTTCTTAACATCATTCGATTCATACATATAAAGCTATCTTATTCGAAGGTTTAAACTTGAAATCACTAGAACATAGTTTAGTTAATTCTAAACTTGTTCGCAAACAAAAGTTAATCCTTCTAACTTGACTTTTAAAATCAACTAAACACATATTATATATCTATATGATATGCTAATTTAATGATTTAAAAGCGGAAAATACAAAAAACACCGTAAAACCGGATATACGCCGTTGTAGTAACACCGCGGGCTGTTTTGGGTTAGTTAATTAAAAACTATGATAAACTTTGATTTAAAAGTTGTTCTTCTGGGAAAATGATTTTTCTTATGAACATGAAACTATATCCAAAAATCATGGTTAAACTCAAAGTGAAAGTATGTTTTCCAAAATGGTCATCTAGACGTCGTTCTTTCGACTGAAATGACTACCTCTTACTAAAACGACTTGTAACTTATATTTCCGACTATAAACCTATACTTTTTCTGTTTAGATTCATAAAATAGAGTTCAATATGAAACCATAGCAATTTGATTCACTCAAAACGGATTTAAAATGAAGAAGTTATGGGTAAAACAAGATTGGATATTTTTTTATTGTTGTAGCTACGGGAAATATTGTAACAATTCTATACAAATCATATCCTAGCTAACTTATATTGTATTATACATGTATTCTAATATATTATGTAATCTTGGGATACCATAGACACGTATGCAAATGTTTTGACATATCATATCGACCCATCTATATATATTATTTGGAACAACCATAGACACTCTATATGCAGTAATGTTGGAGTTAGCTATACAGGGTTGAGGTTGATTCCAAAAATATATATAGTTTGAGTTGTGATCTAGCCTGAGACGTGTATACACTGGGTCGTGGATTGATTCAAGATAATATATATCGATTTATTTCTGTACATCTAATTATGGACAACTAGTTGTAGGTTACTAACAAGGACAGCTGACTTAATAAACTTAAAACAGTAAAATGTATTAAAAATATTGTAAATATATTTTGAACAAACTTTGATATATATGTACATATTTGTTATAGGTTCGTGAATCGACCAGTGGCCAAGTCTTACTTCCCGACGAAGTAAAAATCTGTGAAAGTGAGTTATAGTCCCACTTTTAAAATCTAATATTTTGGGATGAGAATACATGCAGTTTTATAAATGTTTTACGAAATAGACACAAGTAAATGAAACTACATTATATGGGTGAATGATCGAAGCCGAATATGCCCCTTTTGCTTGGTAGCCTAAGAATTAGTAAACCGATCTACTAATTGACGCGAATCCTAAAGATAGATCTATTGAGCCTAACGAACCCCATCCAAAGTACCGGATGCTTTAGTACTTCGAATTCGTTTTTATCATGTCCGAAGGATTTCCCAGAATGATAGGGGATATTCTTATATGCATCTTGTTAATGTCGGTTACCAGGTGTTCACCTTAGGAATGATTTTTATCTCTATGTATGGGATGTATATTGAAATATGAAATCTTGTGGTCTATTATTATGATTTGATAATATATAGGTTAAACCTATAACTCACCAATATTTTTGTTGACGTTTTAAGCATGTTTATTCTCAGGTGATTATTAAGAGCTTCCGCTGTTGCATACTAAAATAAGGACAAGATTTGGAGTCCATGCTTGTATGATATTATGTAAAAACTGCATTCAAGAAACTTATTTTTGATGTAATATATTCTTATTGTAAACCATTATGTAATGGTCGTGTGTAAACGGTATATTTTAGATTATCATTAGTTGATAATCTACGTAATGCTTTTTAAACCTTTATAGATAAAATAAAGGTTATGGTTGTTTTAAAAATGAATGCAGTCATTGAAAAACGTCTCATATAGAGGTCAAAACCTCGCGACGAAATCAATTAATATGGAACGTTTATAATCAATATGAACGGGACATTTCAGTTTTAATCGCATTCGACGTTATGTATACAAAGAAATGAAAATGAAATGAAAATGAAATGGTAGTTGCTAAAAACACAATCTCGCGACCGCAATCGAGGGCCTCGCGGTTGCAATGCCTCAACAGAAAAACAATACACAGAAAAGGGATTTCGCGGTCGCAATAGACTGCATCGCGGTCGCAATAGACCGCATCGCGGTCGCGAAATGCGTGGTTACGAACAGCTACTTTTGGTTCCCAAGGATCGCGGTCGCGATTTGGAGCCTCGCGGTCGTGAGGTGGCGGCCAGAAATTCTATCTAAACTCGTTTTTAGTGGGTTTTTGAGAGGTGTTCTTATCTTTTCACATTAGGGTCGGATTTTAAGCCAAAAAACTGACTTCAAGCTCACCCAGAGCTCATTCTTATCCATTCCAACAATTTAGTAAGAGAGAGCTTGAAACCCTAGAGTGAGAAAGTTTGAATCTAGCGAAGAGGAAGCTAGTTTCCATCATTTTGAGTTGAGTTCTCGTTGAATCCACTTGCTAGCCATCTCTTGGTGTTGTGGTAAGTCCTAATTCCAAGTTTTAGTGTTTAATTTAGGTTAGGGTTGGAGTTTTGTTCATGTGTTGGGTGTAAGACCCATTTTCATGAAAAAGGCATGATTTTGGGTAAGATCCATGTAACTAAACCTAAAGATTCATAATCTAAGGTTTTATATTATAAATTGGAGTTGTAAGCTTTAAAGTGTTGCTAGAACACTAGCTCACTTAGTTGTTAGTGAAATGGGTGTCATTAGGGTTATGGGTGACCCAAATGCATGTATAGACTGTGAAATGGGTCAAATGGGTGTATTGTGACCCAACTAGCAAAATGAGATGTTTATTGCTCAAAACTTGTGTTAGTTGGTGTGGTTAGACTTTAATCACTAGCCATTAGTGATTTAAAGTAGTCTTGACCTACTGTGAGTGTCATTAATGTCAATGGGTCATAATTGCACCTTGAGTCATTAATGCACTAGGGTTGTAAATTGGTAAGTAGTCCAACTTGCTTATGTGTTATTTGTGCAATTAATGTATTAGGTACTTTGCGTTGAAGCTTACGGGATTTTGTTTTCACTTTCATCCGTGTTAAGGTAAGTGGAATAATTATACGTGTATGTATATAATGTATTTATTTGTGTGGGATGCGATGTGGGATTAAAGTTCGAGCGTGCGATACCACATCGTGTTGGCATGTAAT